>NC_072471.1:6222527-6235027 GCF_027596085.1 Anoplopoma fimbria | reverse complement strand
GTAGAATAAACCAAAATAGAAGAGAAGAAAAAAAAGAAATGGCACTATTCAGCGTGGCATAGTGTGTCACTTACATGCCGCCAATTGTGACTGTAGCGCAGGTGCGTTCTGAGAATGCAGGGGTGCCTTCTCCTGGACCGGTAGCTGCTCTGATGTAGTCAACTGTCACATTGACCTAAAGGAAAAAGCAAAAAAAAAATGAAAAGCAAGAGAATAAGAAAAAAAAAAAAAAAAAAAACAAGAGCACTGAGACAAACTAAAAGCAATACCAGTTACAGTCACAATTAGTGCAGGGAGTGTTCCCACTTGTGTGTGTGTGTCCCAATTCTCAAGGTCACCCCGAGTCAGTGTGAATCACATCAGCAAGCACTGTAGATCTCCCGAGGGGAGCAGCATTAACACACTGTGGGTGTTTGGGACTATACACACACACGCACGCACACACACACACACACACACACACGCACACACACACGCACACACACACACTGGGAACAGTCATGGAACCCAAATGACCCTACACTGTGTTCTCAAAACAGCTCCCTTGGGATGGACTCCAGTCCACCCACCCTGAAAATACAATTTTGTCACTCAGCTGTGTGTGTGTTCGTGTGTGTTCGTGTGTGTTCGTGTGTGTTTCTCCACAGGCGTATGACGGGGAAAGCCTGCTTTGCGGCCCCAGACACAGACAGCGCTAGCGGCAGGGATGCAGCTGTACCTCTACACAAAATCGGCAGTTTAAGAGCCACGTGTCAACCTAGTGCGATAGGAGGAGGGGGAAGGGGGGGGGGGATGTGTGAATGTGGCTCTGCAGCACATCGTCACAGCTTAGACACGAGTCAAATGGAGACAGAGCCCATTACAGGGGGGGGGGGGGGGGGGGACATGAAAGAGACGCCAACCGCCACGACACAGAACCACGTCAGCTCGTGATTAGATGGACAGGACGAGAACGAGAACATGGTGACGTGAGCAAGAGGAGAGAACAGCTCCTGTCAGGGCAGGATGGATCTGTTAGAGGGGTTCTGTTCAGCACCAAGTGTGTGCTTTTCAAGAGCAGATGGACAAAGTGAAACAGATAGCAGGAGATGGATTTTTTGGGGGAGGCCACAGTTGCTGAAACCCTACATACAAAAAGAGAGTGTATCTAAAGCTGCTATCGCACAACATTTGAATGTGTTGGAGGGTCATAAATGTAGCTAACGAGTTGCTAAAGTTATATTTTTGAGGGCATTATCTGAAAGAAATAAGAGATGAACTCAGCCTTCATTTTAATCTCAAGTGAACGCTACATATTCTATTTAACCTTTCATGAGACAACGTGTTTATCCCAGCTGTAGCATCAGTTGGAAAATAAACATCCCCTTGCACACAGCCATGTTCATTAATATCACATCATATCCTAATAGTCATACTTTCAGCTACAGAATTGGTAAGTGAGCTTCTCAGCCACAGAGTGTTATGCAATATCCTCGCTTTTAAAAAGAAAAAACACCCCCACCCCCCAATTTCATTAATTTGGGTAACCACGCAAAGGAGCGTCTCATCGTCTTGAAGGAAATTATTTTATCCTCACTCCCACGTCGTCGAAGCTCTCTCATTTCCTCGTAGCCCAAACATGACAGCGTTTCATGTCAACTCAGCTTTATAGAAAAAAAAAAAAAAAAAAAAAAAAGAGATGCCATTCAAATGAAGTGTGTTGTTCTTGGGTACATTATCTGTTTAATGGCTAAGCATTGCCAGGCCTGAGTGATTGGAGATTAGAGGACATAAGAAAGCAATGAAGAACAGGAAGGATGAAAGTTGGCTAGACAGGACAAAATGAGATGAAATGAGAAAGCAAACACGATCACAAATATAGACTTTTGAAGAGGAGATTTAAGAAAACACACAAGCATAATATAATGCAGAAAGCCATAAACTGTGTTACAAGTCGTTTCCCCATTAAGCAAGGCGATGACAGATTATAAACTCTGACCAAGCGATGTTAGATTAAAAGGAGATCTAGGCCCATTCTCGACGGGCCATCTAAGCGATCTCCTGATAAGGTAAAGCTATCTAAAAGCCCCCCCCCACGGGAGAGTGAGACGGAGGGGCAGTAGATGGATTAGGAAGCAGGGGAATGATAAGGAGGGCAGTATTTGTTGGTGTTTTCAGTGTTTATATACTCCACATGGGACCAAAGTTAGCACTAACTAATGGATGTTTTTACTAATGGTGGGGTGAGAAAGCTCAACACATAAAACATTATAATTTGGTGATAAAAGCACCATATTTACTAGATGTGTTCATAGATATTGTTGGGAACAAAATGGGATTTTTGGCCATCACAAGCTCGCACCCTGTGGGCCATTTCAGTAATTTTTCAAAATTTCGAGCAGCAGTAGGTCGAACCTTCGTATCCCATTGGACCCACGTGCGATAATGGACATAATCTAGACCCTAGTAACCCTGTAAACCAGATAAAAACACTCCCTAACAATTCTCAACTGGACTTTTGACAAAGTAAATTGTCATTTCAATAATATTATATATAATATTTCTTATTATATAGTGCAGAGAATCAACAAAAGTTCTCATACTATTATTTTGTCAGATTGTGTAAAATAGAGGCAAACGGTTTGTTTTAATAAAGTACAGAAGCAGGTAGAAAACAAAGCTATAGTTATGCAGAATGTTGATGTCTCATTGATAATGTAGTTATTTTAGAAGTAGTAGTATTAGTAGTGAATAGGATGAAAGGAGAAATGAAGTAGGAGTATTAATACTAGTAAAAACAACTATAGCAGAATAAGCAGTACTAGATGTCTCAATGTGTACTGTGAGAACAGGACTTTAGACAAACACAGGTGATGCAGCAGCTTCCCACTGCACTGTGGAAAATATCCAATCACAGTAGGTTTGAATAATAATATATCTTATATCTTTAAGCCTTGAAGAGGTAAAGAAAAGCAGAACAAAGTGAAAGAGAGGTGCTTAAGTTGCTTCTGGGTTTTTTTTTAGCAGGCTGTAATGAAGTGAGCTGTGCTGGAAGGAAAGAAAACCTCAGGCTGGGTCAGCACAACGGTGACAAGAAGAGAGGGAAGCAGGAGAAGGGGGGAGCCCCATCTGGATTTTCAACCATGGGCCCGGTGACGCTTAGGTTTACACGCTTACCGTCTGCTTGAACACACATACCTGAAACTACCCCCTACCCCCACCCCAAGTCTCACTTTCACAAATACACACACACAGCAACAAATACTACACTGCACACGCAGCGTTCTCAGTGCACACACGCACCCGCACGCACACCAAATAAGAGGGGAGAACTCTACGCGCTAACAGTACTACACAAGCAGCTGCATAACAGGAGCCACTTTGAGCACGCAGGATTATCCGAATGTGCTCAACCCTGATAAGTGGCTTAATGCAACATTTCCATTGGACTGGGGTTTTTTTTTTCTTTGGTTTTTTTTCTGCTGAGGCTGAGACCCAGGCGCACAAGAAGCACTACTTATAAAGTTAGCCAAATCGAGCTTTTTTTGGGATTATGTCACCGTGCAAACGCTGCCATTTCAATGGGGGGGATGGGGATACGTATTAGAAAGAGACGGGGGAGACAGACGTACAGTGACAGAGAGAAAGGAGAAAACAGAAAATGCCTCGGAGCATATTTAGCTACCCTTAAACTGATAGTTCACAAGTTTTTTTGACATAAGATGCAATGACTAACTTAATGATCGTGACCTCTAAATGTCACCTTACGTCAAACAAAACACGTTTACTGTAATTATCACTTTGACGACCACTACTGATAATTGGCTCTTGACTGGCAAAAAAAAAAAAAAAAAAAGTAAATGATGAAATCAAATGCATTCTATTAAGACTAGATTGATCGCAGATGTACGGTTGTTTGAGTTGATGCTGAGAACAAGATTCCATTAACAACTGTGGCTATGAAGTCTTCTTTCAAAAGACAAAACCAGGTATTGCACCAATTCCTCTCTGCCAAAAAAAAAAAAAAAAAGATACACCTTATAGAGATGAGGAATTGTGGGTTAAATAGAAAGAACAATTTAATTTAGCTTTATTCCCAAAAAGCAGACCGGTGGGATTACGGCTTTGAGCTTCGAGACTCGTAGTTAATGCTTAGTCACGTTCTAGCGGGTTTATTCAGGGGGGAAAAAAATCAGCTGGTTTTCACGATTCATGTAATGCATTTGAATCCTTGGCAGTGTCGGAGCTCTGAAATGGAATATCGTCGAATCTGCAGTCCCACCTCTGTATGCGACTCAAGTCCTCTTCCCCTTTCAGGGCTGACCCAGACCAGACAGAGTATTCCCTTTTAAATCCAACAGGGTCAAGACCCTATTACCCCACTGTTAAGGTGAAATCTTTTGTCTCGGTTTGTGTCAGAAAGAAAGGAGGCGCTCTGTGGAGCCGAAATTCAAGGAAAGCGGTGGTCTTAGAGTCTCTCCTAATGCTTACTGCTCCAAATCTGTCTCTATAGAGCTTAGTGTTTGGAGACAGGGTGACAGTAAGTGGGTCGACTAAACTCCTCTCCTTGCTGGAGTGCAACGTGCATCTGTGCACCTACCTGCATCCAACTTGAAGTAGGCCCAAGTAGGCCGAGGTAGCAAAGTGTAACTCTAAAACCTTTGAGGGGTTAAGTATTCTGCTTGCGTATAAACATTCATCCGCAGAGAGCCTGTGATCATTGCATCCAGAATAATTCTGCCTCGTTGGCAAGGCAGATAAAAGGGTTGATTGCTTGTCTTTGAAAAAAAACTGCTCCATATTTTAAGGCCTCATATTTGTAAAAACATGATAAATGTTGAGTGGGTTTAAATCAGGGCTTTAGCCTTGTGTCTTAGCAACCGTGTAGGAACGGGAGGGCCTCGACGTTGCCACAGCTCTTCTGTTATTGATCTTGCTGATTGAGGAAGGAGGACGGTGTATCGTCGGCAAATGGGAAAGAGCTCTCCACTTAAACCGAACCCACTTCTGAGAGCTTAAACGCACACCCTAGGGATACTTACCTTCAATACTAATAAAGTGGAGGGGAATAAAGTGGCGTACACTGCATGCACGCATTAAGATCTGCCTGTCTGTGGCGTCACACTTCTCATGTATACATACATAGATAAATGCATGCATGCATGTATGGGAATAGAAGTGTGATGCCACAGACAGGAGAATTGCCAAATACAGATAATAAATAAAGTCATTGGATAACATGGCAGCGAGAGAGAGAGTAGATGGTTATTGATGGACTGGGCTTTGGAGGTTTGTTTGCTTTCCACATATTACAACACTGATGAGGTTCCATTTGCATTCACACCACTCTGCAAGTGAATAAATTGATCCCTGATGACCACCACCACCACCACCACCACCAACTGTAGCCTCAGTTATCAAATCTCTCAACGTGTGATGGAGTGGACTCCCACCCGCAAGTAGAGCTGTCCACATGTGACTGAATCATCCAGGATTGCATTTAGAATGCAGATTCTATACAGGGCCACTGATGCACTCTGGTAAAAAAAAAAAAAAAAACATGCACACTTTTATCATGTATCATTTCAGCTGAGCTGACTTTTGAAATACCCTGGAGTCTAAACAAGCAATACTGGGAAATCAAACCAGGTATAAAAAGCTGCAGAGATTGAGCTGAGCGATGTTGTGTGTGTGTGTGTGTGTGTGTGTGTGTGTGTGTGTGTGTGTGTGTGTGTGTGTGTGTGTGTGTGTACAATTATAACAAAGTGGAAGAAATGTTGCACCTTATAGTACATGCATGATTATTATGTTCTAAATGATTTCATTACATTTTTATTGTTCCTTTTCTTTGTGTTGCATGCCATTAGTGCTAGCATGAGCAAACGGCTAATGGCCACTGTAGACAGGTGTGGGTTTGCATGTGTGTATAACATGTTTCTAAATGCCCGTATATATAGATAATGACTTCATCTACATGCATGTTCACAACACACACACACACACTTGTTGTGTGTTTTAATGAAGGCTTTCGCTTCTACAAATAAGCCCAATATGTTACATTACACACATTGTATGGCTTGGTGTTACAAACCTGAGCACACACACACACACACATTTCATCACAATGCTAATGGTGTATTTTGCACAGTATTTTTTTTTTTTACACCTTGACAAGGCTACAGTCAGCCTTTGCCCATCATACACACACACACACACACACACACACACACACACACACACACACACACACACACACACACACACACACACACACACACACACACACACACACACACACACACACACACACACTCCACACACACAACACACACACAAAATCTCCCAACAAAAACCACAAAAAAAAACAAAAAAAAACAGCGGAATCATTATTCTCGCTTCACTCGTCAAAAGCCGGCTAACGGCTACATTTTGTGTCATTAAAAAAACATTAATGAGGATGATTAAAATGACTGTGATGAGATGCTGGGGCAGGGATATGAATCTCACTCCTGTACTGAATGCCAAAAGGAACTCTCTTGGCTTTTGGCTTTGAGTGGGTGCATGTTTTTGTTTTGATCAGGCAATACTGAAATCTTTTTTTTTTTTTTTTTTTTTTTTTTTTTTTTTTTTTTTTAAAAACATGGGTAGAGATATGAAAAACACACTGAGAATGGATTTGTTATCTCATGAACTCCATACTGTTTTGCAGATTCAGACTAGGGAAGTTGTTTTGTCAGTATGATTGCGCAGCAGTGCATCATCAGCTTTCCGTCCATCTGCACTCTCGACTCGGCATTTCCACATTTCCACATTTTCGCAAGACAGATTCCAATCTTTTCCAGCAATGGCTCACATTATAATGTGGCCCCCCCCCGCTGATTCTGACAACTGTTAAGAGGAACCATCATTCAGTTCAGGCAGTGGACAACAGCTCTAGGCATGCCTGTGAGCAACAGCCGCCTTCTCTCCCTCAGCCATTAGTGCCACTGTACGTTCAGTGACAACAATGTAGGCGTCATTTTAACCCATTTACTGAGGGGACTCAGGTGTAAAAGCAATCTACTGTGTGCGCTACGAAACTTTTATTTTTATTTTTTTATTTTTAAATGTGATGCAAAGTTGGCAAACTTCCTCATAACAAAAACTTTTACAAAAGGCAGATGTTCATGCAGTGTGTGTGTGTTGTGTGTGTGTGTGAGTCTTAAGTGATCTCCAGCTCAGCGCCAGGGGTTCTGCTGGGTCAGATGTGTGTAAATCATTGCAGCCCCCCTTAGGTGTACAGACTCAGTAGCTCAATGTGCACAAGAGGGGGGGAATCAACACTGCTTGTTTAAAGGGTGCGACCGGGCCAATACCAAGCCCCAGGGCATCTACAGAGGGTACTTGGTATTCAAACTGAGGGAGGGAGAGGAATGGATATCTAGCTAAGGGCTTCAGAAATGTGTGTGTTTGGCTTCCGGTGAGGCGGGGGGGTGGGGGAGAAGGGTGTTCGAGCTTATGTACAGCCACTGGGGGAATCCCTGTTTAGAGCTATTGTTTAATCTATTAAAAGCTGATTAGAGGCAAATCAAGTACACACACACACACACACACACACACACACACACACACACACACACACACACACACACACACACACACACACACACACACACACACACACACACACACACACACACACACACACACACACACACACACACACACACACACACACACAGGGATTAGGAGGTTTCAATTTCTGTCAGTGGTTCTTACCTTTTTACCGATGAGCTTCTTCCTCAGGAACTCACGGGCCTCGAACATGTAGGGGATGTCGTAGATCGGACGGAAACGTTTGTCTTTGTCCTTGTTCTTCTCCTGGACAGAGACGGAGGGAGAATTGGGAGGGAAGAGACAAAAAGGAAAGAGAGAGATCAATCACGCTGCACTTTTCAAAGCGGAGTGACATAAACATGGATAAGCACACTTTCAGATGTCCGTTTCCCCGCTTTTAACTCGACTTCAGTCCTGTGACAGGTAGGATCTGAACTCCGAACTCGCTGAATGATTTGAATGTGTACAGCGGCATTTTTCAACACGTGCACAGTCGCACAAAACGCCTTCCTCAAACAGTCAATCCCGACACACTGCACTCCCCCCCCACAAAAAAAAAAGAATCAAGGTACACAGTTACCAAGGATACGGATGCAAACAGCCAAAGCAAATACACTCTGCGTTAAACTGATGCACAAAAGGCGAGCCGACACTATGTGCATACACATGGTGCGTGTACACAGATGTGTGCCACACGCACACAGCTGCACAAACAAAAAATAAATAATAATAATAATTCCCTCAATACGCTCACCCACTCACTGACAGGAGCAGGCCACAAATAGATCTTATATGCATTAAAAAAATAAAAAAAGGAGGCTGAGGTTTTGTGTTGCTCCCGGAGTAAAAGAGACAAACACACACACACACACACACAAACAAATACAGGAACACACACACATACCTACACACATGGGTGACAGGTGCGGTTTTTATAGGGGCGGGATGGAAAAAAAGAAAAACATAATACAGCAAATGACAATGACGCAGCGGGAAAATAAACGGCAGGCGCTAAACAGGACGACTAACGCTATGAATGACAATACCAGTATGCTCGCCACCCCCGCCCCTCCCACACTCCTCTATGAATGCCATCATTATCTGTCATACAAACAGAAGTAACACTCTTCCAAATGAGCACACACACAGGGTTGGATTAATTCCTCGTTTCCTCTTCCCCTCAATGGTTCTCATTCATTTTTTAATGCCTCTTCAAGTCGCTCGGAGCCGCCAGGTGTGGCACACAGCTGGGCTGATGGATGCGGCGAGAACACATGGGGAGCGGCGGGTTGGGAGCATGTGTTTGTACGTTTTCGAGCATGTGGGCTCACGCTTTCATTAGGGTCTTCTGGATGAATCTTGTGAGGATAAACTCCACTGGTAAAAAACAAAACTGGAAAAAAATCTGTGCAAATGTTTCAGTGACAATACTTCCTGACGTGACTGCACAGGAGGTTGTGTTGTGTCGGCCCGGGGGAAAAAAAGGAGTTCTGGAAACCTACCAGCCGGTTCCTTTTAACCTTGGCAGAAATGTAACAACCTTTGAGTTTAATAGCTTTTCTATCCTTCATTCCTTACTCCCTCACTTGCATCCTTCTCCACTTTTTTTTTTTTTTTACTAGCGGAGTCAGCAGCACAGCATGGAACCTCAGAGGTGAGTTAATCTCACACACGGCCAGTGGAAAGCGCTCAGCCAAGAACCGATGTCCTCCATTTTGTTGTCAGTCGGGGGGTGGGGGCGCTTATTGTCAGGGTCTTTCATCCCTACCAAGTCCGTTGCAGTGGGATGATGGGACCTTTTAGGGAAGTACTGCCAGACAGGAATCCTGCATTTTGGTGCCTTAGCTGCGGACTTAGCCGTCCACTGCTGGGGATGAGGATAACTTGGGTGATATCCTTCTTTTGGGGCCATATTTGTTTTAATGTCATACATTAAAGACAATTCCCAGACACTGAATAATGGAACCTGAGAGGCTGTTACACACAGGCTAAATCATGGTAGAAGTCACTTTAGGAGGCCATTAGCACTCTGATAGACACAGGTCAAAACAAAACGGAGAACTTCAACAGGGGATAAAGAATTAACCTAAGAGGAGAGGGAAAGACAAACAGGGATTTTTCTTCTTTTTTTTTTTTTAAACTAATAAGCTGTTTCACAGTAGAAATGGAGTCATGTCACTTAGGGGCAAAGGGTGTACATGTCAGCACTCTGTGCCAATTATACACAAGGAGTGGAGAGGCACACAGGACAAAAGGGTACTTCTCCATCTTTTAGAAAAGGTCTATGAGGGAATTGGAGCGAGGCCGAGTCAAAGACCGCGAGGTGAAAGAGTCAGAAAACAAGAAAATGGAGACAATGAGAGGGAAGATGTTACAATTTAGAACTCAGGCAGCCACAGGAATCAATGACGACAATTGATCGCAACTGCCCAGTATTTTTCAAAATGGGCCCGGTCCGCTTTGTGTTCCAGCTACAAAAAGGAGTCCTCATCAGTTGCGGTGCTATTCACAAAAAAAGGGGACATTAAGCATTCCCTGCAGTTCAAACTGTTGAAAATTAATGTGCCCCCCCCCAATCAAACAAAACATACACAGGGGCTGTTTCACCTTGATGAGCTATGTGAAAACATGGACAGAGACAAAGCCTAATTACTTGACTCGGGGAGCCGATTTCAACCACAAATCTCCCGGACCAAGAAAAACTGACAACATTAGCATCATTAAATTAACCCCCCGACAAGACAAACGTGTGTACAACCATCTTTAAACTGTTATTATGCAGCAGCAGGGGAAGGTTACAGGAGAAAAAAAAAAAAAAAAGAGAAAAAAAAAAAAAAAAAAGGAGAGAGTCACTGCTGTGCCTCCACCGTGACCCAATAACAACAGTTTGCTCTCACTGTCCTCGGGGGGAGTTCTGTTCTATTTGGGGTAAAAAAAATAAAAATAATAATTCCCCTTCGTTCCAAATTACCAGCTAAAGCTCAGGAATCATCTTTGACTATTGCAGAGGCATGACGCTAGCTGGATTGTACAGTGTCGCAGGGCTGGGGGGGGGGCTGCAAAATGTGTGGATGCTACTGCTGCGAGCGTTCTGCAGCTTCTGGAACGTCAAGGGTGAAATCATGACTCAGGAGCTGCGTCATGCTTTCTGATGTGTGGCGGTGGAGTGTACAGTAGTAGGCCTTACTTTTTCTACTCATTTAGCTGATTTAGAAGAGAACATTTTGAGAGAAATACACTGCAGAGAGTACGCGTGTCCCAGGCAAAGTGGACATTATTTTTGGATTAAGCAGCGCACCGGGAACCTTAAAAACAGTCAACATTTACGTAAGGCTAACAACATCACTCAATCGTGCATGCATAAACGTTAAATGGCTGCAGAGGGCTGTGATGGAGCAAAAGAGGGAGAGAGAAAAGACAGAGAGAGAGAAAAGGCGTACACTTCCTGAAGCAGAGAGTATGAAGGATGAAGCTGGTTGTGGTACACACGATACCAAATCTAATATATCTAATCTAATAACCTTATATTCACAGCGTTATTGTCCATACGCCAGAATACAAATAAGTGATTAAACTAAACGAACTCGAACTGATCCCAGAATAGACTCTGGAGAGAACCTGGATTTCAGAATGAAATTACCTGTATTACCACAACAAACAAACAAACAGACACTCAATTCATGATAAGCTGTTAGCAGACGGGTGCAGGTAAATTTACAGGAGCAGCTGGGGCAGGTTGCAGCCAATGTTCTGATCGTGCGGTCCTAAATAAGGATGCCATATAACAAAAATGTTTTTAAAAAAGAAAGCTAAAAGCAGTGAGTGAAGGGGCTACACTGTGATTCAACATGTGCAGTGTTGAGTTTTTAATTTTTGGGATGAGACAGACGGTCGGACTGGCCCTGCAGACAGACACATGGATGCATTGTAAAGACTTACTGCTGTGCTGTCTGCTAAAAAAAAAATGAAAAAATGAGAAAAAAGAAATCTATTAAAAATAGAACTATTGAAAGCACTGTGAAACATTTTGAATAGCTTACTCTGGATAATGTTGCACATATTACATCTGTCCCGAACACAAAGAACCCCCCCCTTTTATAAATGGTCTGTATCAAAACACATTCTGTGCAAAAAAAAAAAAAAAAAATTGAGGTGGCAACAATACTGCTTCCCTCAAAAGCAACCGTCATGTTATCCTCTAACGCAGCCCTTTGGAACCTCCTCCCCTATGCACTAAACACAAAACCCCCAAGCGAGCCAAGTCCTTTTTTGTTTTTAACAGTGTCAGCCAAATGGTGCAATGGGGCAAAAATATTCAGCCAGTGGTGAGGAGGGATACTGGCTACCAGTCCGCCTCGCACAGCCAATAGTGCGCAAATGAATCACTAAGTAGGGCGACCGTCCTCCCTTATCATCGCTCTCCAAAACATTTGAGGTCAAAGCCCGCAACGCCAGGCTAGGGGCAGGCCGAGGGCACGCACATGGCTAGACATAAGATTTGGAGGAAGGGGGACAGAAGTGGGGAGGTGGGGGGGGGGGGAGGGAGGGGGAGGGAGGGAGGAGACAAAAACAAGAAAGCCACAGTCCTAAATGGAGAGTAGGGAGCAGATGGATCCGTCTGCTTAAAAGACTTTCCACCACAAAACTGCATCCCTTGTCATTTTTTACAATTTCTTTGTGTGAAAATAAAGTAGTTTCAAACTTCAAGAATTATTTCCCTGCAGCGACATTTGCATAATAAAAGTGGGCTTGCTTGGAATAGTGTCATTTTTTTGAATTTGACAGCATTTGGATGATTTCTTTCTCTGTTTTCATTGTATTTGAGCACCATGCCCTACACTACAGTTGATAGTTACCGGACACATTTTTCTTTTATTTCCATATTATACCACATTTTATTTTTGGGACCTTGATGCCTTGACTGC
>NC_072471.1:5750041-5869927 GCF_027596085.1 Anoplopoma fimbria | reverse complement strand
CAGCCACACACATCACAGCCACACATCACAGTCACAGTCACATCACAGTCACATCACAGTCACATGAACGTCAAACATCACAGTCACACATCACAGTCACATCACAGTCACATCACAGTCACACATCACAGTCACACATCACAGTCACATGAACGTCACACATCACAGTCACACATTATAGTCACATCAAAGTCACACATCACAGTCACACATCACAGTCACACACATCACACACATCACAGCCACACATCACAGCCACACATCACAGTCACATCACAGCCACACATCACAGTCACACATCACATCACATCACAGTCACACATCACAGTCACATCACAGTCACATCACAGTCACACATCACAGTCACACATCACAGTCACACATCACAGTCACACATCACAGCCACACACACAGCCACACATCACAGTCACAGTCACATCACAGTCACATCACAGTCACATGAACGTCAAACATCACAGTCACACATCAGTCACATCAGTCACATCACAGTCACACATCACAGTCACATCACAGTCACACATCACAGTCACACATCACAGTCACACATCACAGTCACACATCACAGTCACACATCACAGTCACACATTATCAGTCACATCACAGTCACACATCACAGTCACACATCACAGTCACACATCACAGCCACACATCACAGTCACACATCACAGTCACACATCACAGTCACACATCACACATCACAGCCACACACACATCACAGTCACACATCACAGTCACACATCACAGGCACACATCACAGTCACACATCACAGTCACACATCACAGGCACACATCACAGTCACACATCACAGTCACACATCACAGTCACACATCACAGCCACACATCACAGCCACACATCATCACATCACAGTCACATCACAGTCACACATCACAGTCACACATCACAGTCACAGTCACACATCACAGTCACACAGTCACATCACAGTCACACATCACAGCCACACATCACAGCCACACATCACAGTCACACATCACAGTCACATCACAGTCACACAGTCACACATCACAGCACACATCACAGTCACACATCACAGTCACACATCACAGTCACATGTCACACATCACACACATCACATCACACACATCATAGTCACATCAAAGTCACACATCACAGCCACACATCACAGCCACACATCACAGCCACACATCACAGTCACATCACAGTCACACATCACAGTCACACATCACATCACAGTCACATCACAGCCACACATCACAGTCACACATCACAGTCACAGTCACACATCACAGTCACACATCACAGTCACACATCACACATCACACACATCACAGTCACATCAGTCACAAGTCACACATCACAGTCACACATCACAGTCACACATCACAGTCACACATCACAGTCACACATCACAGTCACATCACAGTCACACATCACAGTCACACATTACAGTCACATCAACAGTCACACATCACAGCCACACATCACAGCCACACATCACAGTCACATCACAGTCACACATCACAGTCACACATCACAGCCACACATCACAGTCACACATCACAGTCACATGAACGCACATCACAGTCACATCACAGTCACACATCACAGCCATCACATCACAGTCACACATCACAGTCACACATCACAGTCACATCACAGTCACACATCACAGTCACACATCAGTCACATCACAGTCAAACATCACAGTCACACATCACAGTCACACATCACATCACCACATCACATCACAGTCACACATCACAGTCACAGTCACATCACAGTCACATCACAGTCACACATCACAGTCAAACATCAGTCACACATCACAGTCAGTCACATCACAGTCACACATCACAGTCACACATCACAGTCACATGAACGTCACACATCACAGTCACACATTATAGTCACATCAAAGTCACACATCACAGCCACACATCACAGCCACACATCACAGCACACACATCACAGTCACATCACAGTCACACATCACAGCCACACATCACAGGCACACATCACAGCCACACATCACAGTCACATCATAGTCACATCAAAGTCACACATCACAGTCACACATCACAGCCACACATCACAGCCACACATCACAGTCACATCACAGTCACACATCACAGTCACACATCACAGTCACACATCACAGTCACACATCACAGTCACACATCACAGTCACATCACAGTCACACATCACAGTCACACACATCAGTCACATCACAGTCACACATCACAGCCACACATCACAGCACACACATCACAGCCACACATCACAGTCACACATCACAGCCACACACACATCACAGTCACACACATCACAGTCACATCACAGTCACAGTCACATCATCACATCACACATCACAGTCACACATCACAGCCACACATCACAGTCACATCACAGTCACACATCACAGTCACACATCACAGTCACACATCACAGTCACACATCACAGTCACACATCACAGTCACATCACAGTCACACATCACATCACATCAGTCACATCACAGTCACACATCACAGCCACACATCACAGCCACACATCACAGCACACACACATCACATCACATCACACATCACACATCACAGCCACACATCACAGCCACATCACACACATCACAGTCACACATCACAGTCACACATCACAGTCACACATCACAGTCACACATCACAGTCACACACAGTCACACATCACAGTCACACATCACACACATCACACATCACACATCACAGCACACACATCACAGTCACACATCACAGTCACACATCACAGTCACACATCACAGTCACACATCACAGTCACACATCACAGACACATCACAGTCACACATCACATTCACATCACAGTCACATCACAGTCACACATCACAGTCACACATCACAGCCACACATCACAGTCACACATCACAGTCACACATCACAGTCACACATCACAGTCACACATCACAGTCACACATCACAGTCACACATCACAGTCACAGTCACACATCACAGCCACACACATCACAGTCACACATCACAGTCACAGTCACATCACAGTCACATCACAGTCACACTTCACAGTCACACGTCACACATCACAGTCACATCACAGTCACACATCACAGTCAAACATCACAGTCACACATCACACATCACAGTCACACATCACAGTCACACATCACAGCCACACATCAGCCACATCACAGCCACACATCACAGTCACAGTCACACATCACAGCCACACATCACAGCATCACATCACACATCACAGCCACACATCACAGTCACACATCACAGTCACACATCACAGTCACATCACATCACAGTCACACATCACAGTCACACATCACAGTCACACATCACACACATCACAGTCACACATCACAGTCACATCACAGTCACACATCACAGTCACACATCACAGTCACACATCACAGTCACACATCACAGTCACACATCACAGTCACACATCACAGTCACACATCACAGTCATCAGTCACATCACAGTCACACATCACAGCCACACATCACAGTCACACATCACACACATCACAGTCACAGTCACATCACAGTCACACATCACAGCCACACATCACAGCCACACATCACAGTCACATCACAGTCACAGTCACACATCACAGTCACACATCACAGCCACACATCACAGCACACATCACATCACAGTCACATCACAGTCACACATCACAGTCACAGTCACACATCACAGTCACATCACACATCACAGTCACACATCACAGTCACAGCCACACATCACAGTCACACATCACAGTCACACATCACAGTCACAGTCACACATCACATCACATCACAGTCACAGTCACACATCACAGTCACATCACAGTCACATCACATCACAGGAACATCACACACATCACAGTCACACATCACAGTCACACATCACAGTCACATCACAGTCTCATCATCACAGTCACACATCACAGTCACACATCACAGTCACACATCACAGTCACACATCACACACATCACAGCACACATCACATCACAGCACATCACATCACACATCACAGTCACATCACAGTCACATCACAGTCACATGAACGTCACACATCACAGTCACACATCACAGTCACATCACAGTCACATCACAGTCACATCACATCACAGTCACACATCACAGTCACACATCACATCACATCACATCACAGTCACATCACAGTCACACATCACAGTCACACATCACAGTCACACACACATCACAGTCACACATCACAGTCACACATCACAGTCACATCACAGTCACACATCACATCACACATCACAGTCACATCAAGTCACACATCACAGTCACACATCACAGTCACATCACAGTCACACATCACAGTCACACATCACAGTCACATCACAGCCACACATCACAGCCACACATCACAGTCACACATCACAGTCACACATCACAGTCACACATCACAGTCACACATCACAGTCACATCACAGTCACATCACAGTCACATCACAGTCACACATCACAGTCACACATCACAGTCACACATCACAGTCACACATCACAGTCACAGTCACACATCACAGTCACACATCACAGTCACATCACAGTCACACATCACAGTCACACATCACAGTCACACATCACAGTCACACATCACAGTCACATCACAGTCATCACATCACAGTCACACATCACAGCCACACATCACAGCCACACATCACAGTCACATCACAGTCACATGAACGTCACACATCACAGTCACACATCACAGCCACACATCAGCCACACATCACAGTCACACATCACAGTCACACATCACAGTCACACATCACACACATCACAGTCACACATCACAGTCACATCACAGTCACACAGTCACACATCACAGTCACACATCACAGTCACACATCACAGTCACACATCACAGTCACATCACAGTCACACATCACAGTCACACATCACAGTCACACATCACAGTCACACATCACACACACACACAGTCACACATCACAGTCACACATCACAGTCACACATCAGTCACACATCACAGTCACACATCACAGTCACATCACACACATCACAGCACACATCACATCACATCACAGTCACACATCACAGTCACACATCACAGTCACACATCACAGTCACAGTCACACATCACAGTCACACATCACAGTCACACATCACAGTCACACATCACAGTCACACATCACAGCCACACATCACAGTCACACATCACATCACATCACAGTCACACATCACACATCACATCACAGTCACATCACAGTCACATCACAGTCACACATCACAGTCACACATCACAGTCACACATCACACATCACACACATCACATCACACAGTCACACATCACAGTCACACATCACAGTCACACATCACATCACAGTCACACATCACAGTCACACATCACAGTCACATCACAGTCACACATCACAGTCACACAGTCACATCACAGTCACACATCACAGTCACATCACACATCACAGTCACACATCACAGTCACACATCACAGCCACACATCACAGTCACACATCACAGTCACATCACATCACAGTCACATCACAGTCACACATCACAGTCACACATCACAGTCACACATCACAGTCACACATCACAGTCACACATCACATCACATCACAGTCACATCACAGTCACACATCACAGTCACATCACAGTCACACATCACAGTCACACACATCACAGTCACACATCACAGTCACACATCACAGTCACATCACAGTCACACATCACATCACACATCACAGCCACACATCACAGCCACACATCACAGTCACATCACAGTCACACATCACAGCCACACATCACAGGCACACATCACAGTCACACATCACAGTCACACACACAGTCACAGTCACACATCACAGTCACACACACATCACAGTCACACATCACAGTCACACATCACAGTCACACATCATCACACATCACACAGTCACAGTCACACATCACAGTCACACATCACAGTCACACATCACAGTCACACATCACAGTCACACATCACAGTCACACACATCACAGTCACACATCACAGTCACACATCACAGTCACACATCACAGTCACACATCACAGTCACACATCACAGCCACACATCACAGTCACATCAAAGTCACACATCACAGTCACACATCACAGTCACACATCACAGCCACACATCACAGCCAATTCACAATCACACATCACAGCCACACATCACAGTCACATCACAGTCACACATCACAGCCACACATCACATCACATCACAGTCACACATCACAGTCACACACATCACAGTCACACATCACAGTCACATCACACATTCACAATCACAGTCACATCACAGTCACATCAAATTCACATCACAGTCATCACAGTCACACAGTCACACATCACAGCCACACATCACAGCCACATCACAGTCACACATCACAGTCACACATCACACATCACAGTCACACATCACAGTCACACATCACAGTCACACATCACAGCACACATCACAGTCACACATCACAGTCACACATCACATCACAGTCACACATCACAGCCACACACATCACAGCCACACATCACAGTCACAGTCACATCACAGTCACATCACAGTCACACTTCACAGTCACATGAACGTCACACATCACAGTCACATCACAGTCACACATCACAGTCAAACATCACAGTCACACATCACAGTCACACATCACAGCCACACATCACAGCCACATCACAGCCACACATCAGCTGTTGTGTAAGATGATGTTAATGCATTCATGCATCCAGTGCTTACATAATGTTGTGTAGAGGAGGTTCTATGTTTGGCCGAGTCTGTCGGGCCTGAGGCTGAGCATCACTGAAGGAGTTCAGCCTCTGTATTTCTCCCACTGGGTGAGCCAGTTTCAGGTGCTTTGCTGTTCAATTTATTCCATGTTAACGTGCCCGAGGGACTCTGTTGCCCATTGGAACCATTTTGTAAATTCAAATGCTCTCACGCTTAGCGTAAACGTCTCTCTCTTTTGTTTCATTCTGCTTCATTCCTTTTTTTCTTTAACCTTTTAACACCTCATCTTTCTCCTCTCTACATCCTGTTCTTTTTCATTCCTTTTCCTGTTCCCCTCTTGCTCACATACACAATGTTCCTCCTGTCGTCTACCTTTAGCTCCAGATGCTGCCAGCACTCACTGGAAGCAGACAGTGTTTTACTTGGAGGACTACTTAACTGTCAAGAAGGGAGAGGAGATCTTTGGCAGCATCACAGTCAGGCCCAATGAGAAGAATGTGGTGAGACTCATTTTGAATAGATTTGAATTTTGTTAGTTTAATATTCAACGTCTTTATACTTTTTAATGAACTGGTAAAGCATGAAGGTAGTGGAGTAAAAGTTACAATATTAGTAGAAGTATAAAGTAGTATGAAATAGAAATATTGAACATTTACTTGTGTACTTTTTACAGGTAAACAGTAAATGTTAAACTCCACCACTGCTTTTTTTTTTTTTTTTTTTTTTTTTTTTTTTTTTTTTTTTTTTTTTTTTTTTAAGATTTAGTTTGGCTACCTATAAAAGAAGTTGAAATATTTTCATAAATGTCTTTATTAATTCATTTAAATCGTTTCATCGTCTGTAGCGTGACCTGGAGTTCACCATGGAGCTAGACTTTAAAGGTCAACTGTGTGAGGCCGCCATTTCCCACGACTATAAAATGCGTTAGGAGCAACAAGAACCGACCCCAACTACCCTCAGCCCCTCTCAACACACTCCCAGTGTGGGGGACGGCGCAGGCTCTCCAACGGGCTCCAACAGTTGGCCAGTGAGGGACCAGCGAGGGACCAGACGCATCTGATTAGGTGCCACCATGCCAGCACCCAAGTGATGTCATCAGAGTAGGCAAGTATCGATCAGCAATATTGCCATCAACTGTACCAACGTGATCGACTCGGGCACATCGTTGAATGTAACATCCTAAATGAACTTGATTTATTTTTTTTCGGTCACTAATTTCTGGAAATTATTTTAATTTTGAGCATTAGTGAGTCTTTATATTGTCTGTGCAGCTAACTGAAAAGCATTGATCTGTGTGATGTCAAGAGGGTCACGGCATAGTCATCTTTTTTTTTTTTTCTTTAGTCATTTGTTAAGATTTATTATGCTCTGTGTAATCGTTTAGCGGGTGCGGTAATTAATTGTGTTTTATTTGTTATTTATTATTTGCAATTTCTTTGCTTCATTGATTTCAGAAAGGTGTGAAATGTCATTTTTTTTGTATTTCTTTAATAGAGGATAATTGAGAGCAAACGTACTTTGGTGCCGGAATAGAACAGAACAATGCCTCAGAACAGCAACAAACACAGATGCAATATGTCATGTACCACTTTGTTATGATCGGACAAAGAATATGAAAAAAAAAAAAGAAGATGAACAACGATGATGAATAAAATGTCAAAGAATCAGATTTTCTTTCTCTCATGATTTTCATTTCTAACAGCTATTTTAATGAATTCCACATCATTTAGTTCATCTTAAGCTTAAACATAAAGCATTACTACATTAACATACATCAGACAAATACAGATAAATTAAGACTTTTAAGATAGCATTCATTTATGGAAAAAAACTACAGTTAAATTAATGATTTCTGTCTCGGTTGAGGTTTTATCAAAAGTGATTATAATACAGAATATATTTCTATGTTAAATCTTATAGACAGCACTACTGTGATTTCTCCAACACAGCATTATATACAGGGAATGGTGCAGCACCTTATTTTCACTCTAGATGAGCTCTTCCTCTGAGCCTCATCATTTAAACTTGACAGTTGGTTTAATGTTGAAATGGGCTTCACAGTCCTTCATGAGGGACTTCAATATGTTGTGCATTTGTGGGCCAAAATAAAGCCTGCTTGTTTAAAAGACACATTCTACTATAAAGTTCAAGAACGATTTCATTGTCATCTTATGAAAGATGCAAAAAAAAAGGTGATCTAGGACTTAGTAAATTGAGTTTACACTTCACTTGCAGCAGGCTTTCTTCTTTATGGGCTGAGCACTCAGAACGACTGTGGTGTCTCTCACCTTGTCCTCCTGCTCCATTAGCACTCTGAGTGAAGACAGAGACACAGAGAGCACACTGCATGAGCCACTGATGCACACACACACACACACACACACACACACACACACACACACACACACACACACACACACACACACACACACACACACACACACACACACACACACACACACACACACACACACACACACACACATACACATTCATTTCCTTTAAAAAGGTTGCAAGTACAAAAGGCCGTCTACTCTTCAGCAATTTATCATGTGTCTGATTACTGGTGTGCAGTGAGTCTGTATGGTTTTTCTCTTGAAAACTATTTCGACAAATTTATTAGATTGACAGCTTTGAGGTTACCTTGCCAGGTGTGTGAGGGACTCTGTCACATTCTTGGCAGTGTAGGCACTGACCTCAAAGAACATCACCTTGTTTTCCTACAGAGGGTTGAAAACAGAATTAATATTTGGAGTTAGCACGTTAAATGAAAAGATCGACGAGCTTTGAATTAAACTCACATAAGCCAGTTGCTCGGCTTCTTTGAATGACACCTCCCTCTCTCCATCCATGTCCATTTTGTTGCCCAAAAGGAGGATGGGGATGCCTTCTCCTGCTGCTTCCTGAAAACGAGTAGTCCATTAATAGTCATAGGAGACATTTTTACAGGAAAACAGACAGGAATTTACTATTGAGATCTTTGCTTGATCTATGGATAAATAAACACGTTCAACTGCTACAAGTGACGACCTTTAAACAGTGTAACATTTTGTGAAGACTTCAAATGGTATAAACTGGTAATTAGCATCAATTCAAATAAAATCAGTAAAATAAAATGGATAAAATTGATAAATAAACCCCCATAATCTTCCAACTCTCCACATGAAAAAAGCAAAAGAGTTGCAGAGGACATCCTGGGGTCAAAGGTCAGACCTGGACGTTGCTGAGCCAGGGTTGCACAGCCCTGAAGCTCTCCTCCACGGTGACGTCGTACATCACCACCACACCGTCGGCCTTGCGAAAGAACTGCTTGGTAATGCTGAGGTACCTGTGTCAAAGACAGAGATTAACTACACTACATTGTCTTACTCTGCACACCGGCTAGTATTATATAATTCAAGTGCACCGAAATACTACTACAGTATCATTTTATTGTTAAGATGTAATTAAAAGTGTAAAAAAAATGACTTCCTTCATATAATTCATCCATTAAGAGCACCTCATTATAGGACACGAACATCTACTTTAACTTATATTTGTAAATACTATACTAATTCTACAGTATGTGTTGACTTGGAATGTATTTTGGAAAAAATGTACACTTGTAATAGTAATGCTTATTAGCATACTTATATTAAGGTTAGTACACTAAAGCACTACAAGAGGAATAACTATTGTAAGTACAGTGAAACATGTTTAAAATATTTTCCAAGCACTAACATTTCGCACCGAAATGAATGATGTGCTTTAAATGTACTTATTTATATTTAAGTACAGTGAAAATGCATACTTAAGGTTTACCTGGGATAACAAAAAGACTTTTAGGACATTATATTATTTATACTTTGTCTTGGGGTGTGTAGAAGTTGGTAAATGATAACAATGTCCGTACTACTTATATAAATGACATGATGATTTTGATGTTATATTCTCGGTAAACATGCAAATCCAAGTTATGTTTTGTATATGTAAGTATATTTACAAGCTTCACTGGATTTGTATCTACAACTAAACTGAAACCCACCTCTCCTGACCTGCCGTGTCCCAAAGCTGCATGGCCACCTGCATATTGTCCAGGGTAAGTGTCTTCACACTGTAGTCAATACCTGAACAACACATAACAAAGATCACTATAATTTAACCAGGACACATTGATCATTTCTTAGTAGAAGTTTTTTTGTAATATATTTCATATTCAATTTAAACAAGATTATATTCAATGTTGTTTTTTTTGACAGAGCAACAAAGACAAAAGTGGCCACTAGGGGGTCCGGCGAGGCGTGATACTGACTTTGCCTCATTCCAGAGGAGAGGAAGGGGGAACAGAGTGGAGATAACAAGGCTCGTGTGAGGATTGAGAAAGATCAAAGCGAGGAGAAAAATTCATCAGAAGTGACATAATCTGCAGTACAATGTGTGCCAGGCCTCTCAGACGGGCAGTGTGACTTCACAAGCCCTTTCATGTGATGCTAAGTCACCCTCCGATCTTCTGCGTCAGCATCCACAA
This sequence comes from Anoplopoma fimbria, assembly GCF_027596085.1. Lineage (NCBI taxonomy): Eukaryota > Metazoa > Chordata > Actinopteri > Perciformes > Anoplopomatidae > Anoplopoma > Anoplopoma fimbria. The sequence continues at coordinate 5,858,651 of NC_072471.1, read as the reverse complement.
ACACAGCCCCTGACACATGCAACACACAATATCATTACGATGCTTCTCTTCTCACCCACAGTAGCGGTTGTGGAAGGATGGAAACGGCCCTCACAGAAGGAGCGTAGCAGGGATGTCTTGCCTACGCTCGAGTTTCCGACCAGGACCACTTTGAAGAGACGGTCTGGGGCAAACAGTGCTCCTTCATGTGTCGTCTGAAGCAGATAAAACCACCGGGGGGAGGCCGAGGGAGAGAAAAAGAAACTAATGTTAATCTGGTTTATTAACTCTGCAGGTAATAACACATTTTCATTAGGATCAAAACATATTTGGAGCTACTAAGCTGTGGACCATACTTGCTGGGTCTCCTTCCCGACTGGCTGTCCTCTTGGAGACATGGGCGTCTTTTTCGTATGGGTGGAGCGGGATTTCCTTGCTCCTGCCGACCCAGGGACGTGACCAGAGGGTGTGGTGGCGGACAGGTCTACTGCCAGGACAACACTGGTTTCAACGTCACTCTGCGCTTCCTCTTCCTCCTCGTCTTCCACTCCGTCTTCCTCCTCGCTGAGCTGGTGCATTAAAAGTTGAGGCCCTCCTTGGAGCAGGTGGGGCAGGTGGTCCTCCTCAATAGAGATGACCCGGCGGAGGGGCCACCCGTCCGGAGGGGCGTCCAAGGCCTCCTCTTCTGCGTCTGTCTTCTTCTTAAATTCCACTTTCTTCGCTCTGTCTCTGTCTTTCGCCGTCAGCCTCTTAGTGGCGGCCATCTTTCCGTTCGTTTTTTTGACCTTTGGCCTCACATCGTTCGCTTTGGGTGGAGCCGGGTTGGCGTAACCGTTGGCTAAGCCAGTGTTTTTCTTTGCAGCAGGGCGTTGTTGACATGCTGGGGCGCTAACGGTGGGGGTGGAGAAGGAGGAGGGGGCGGCAATGGTGGTGTCATCCTCACTACAGGAAGAGGAAGCAACAAACACGATTTGAAGGTGCTCCATAGGCAGGGCCTCCAGAGACTGGTAGGACCCGTCCACCAACAGTGGGGCTCTTTGAAAAACAGAGGAGAAACAGAGGATATATATTGGGTCAATTCACTTGACTGAGAAGAATATCTGGAGGCCAAATCACTCAAATGTTTCTGAATTTAGTCTCATCTAAACAAAAAAGTTAAATCAGTGGATTTCAGAATCAGGTATCCTCTGTTTTTCCTCCATTGATTTTCACATAAAAAAATGAGGCACAAATTCATCTTTGTCACACAGGAAACACTCTGACAGATGATTTGTGTCAAGGAGTATTTGGAAGATAAATGAATCACCTTTTTGGCTGGCTGGTGTCATCAAACATATTGTCGAGGCCCGCTCTCTGCTTCTGCTTCTTTCTGAGCGAGGTCCGGGGCTTTTTTTTAACAAACAGAGTATATGTTTGTGTTACAGAGGTATTTGTTATCAATCAGGTGATGCCATGATGGATGCTGCAGCAGTGCAATCACATCAAATGTATACTCACTACTCCGCAGCATATGTCTCGTTCATCTTTTAAATGCTTGTTCATCTCTCTGGGAAGATTGAAAAGAGAAATTAATGAGAAAGCTGGAATACGCATTTAAAATCATTACAGTTCCTTTAACTTTGCAACCAGATTTGTGAAATTTGCCAATTACGACTTGACCAGAGGCCAAAGAGATTACCCGGCTTACATATGAGCTCATGGGATGTCATACCTGAGGAGGTCAAGCTGCTTCATGAGACTTTGCTTCTCCCTCTGCAGTCCCTCAGTAACTCTGTACATTTCCCTGAAACAAGACAAACTCAATATTCAGTAGAAGTACAAGTGAGTTTGTGTGTGTTTGTAGTCTTCAAACCTTAATGTAAGGATACACTGCTCAATGATTGTTACTCGAGCATGTGTAATATGTGTTTCTACCCACATCTCTTTCTCCTGCTGCAGACGGGCCGCCTGCTCCTGCAGCATGGCCAGCTGTTCCTGGGCCAGCCCCAGGTCCTGGCTGGTGCTCTCCAGCGCCCGGGACAGCTCGTCGTTGGTCATCTTCAGCTTGACGTTCTCCACGTGGCTCTCCTGCTTCTCGCTGTTCAGCTCGAGGCACTGGACCTCTAACTGGAGGGAGAGGGAGAGGGAGAGGGAGAGGGGGATGTTCACAGGAATGAAATGCACTCATGCTGGCTTAGTGTACTTAAAGTATGTCTACAGTGGAAAGGGAACCGTGTGGCTGCTGTTTAAACCCCTCCCTACAACACTTCAGGGGGGAGGATAAAAAGCATCTAAATGCTTGAAATGTTTCAGCAGTTTTAATTGACTTTTATTTTCCACCTACAGTACCAGTCAAAAGTTTGGACACACCTTCTCATTCAATGGTTTTTCTTTATTTTTTTTATTTTTTTTTTTCTACATTGTAGATTAATATTGAAGACATCCAAACTATGAAGGAACACAACACATTACATTACATTACATTACATTACAGTCATTTAGCAGACGCTTTTATCCAAAGCGACTTACAGGAAGTGTATTCAACATAGGTATTCAAGAGAACTACTAGTCACCAGAAGTCATAAGTGCATCTCCTTTCTTAAACAAGCATCTAAAAGCATAAACCAGAGCAAAAGTATAGTGCAGAAGCAAATTACTACGAAAACAATAATTGCAACAGACTAATACGAATACAATAAGTGCTACAAACTAATACGAATGCAATGAGTGCTACGAGGAAGGCTCAGGGTAGTACTTCATGAAGAGGTGACACATATGGAATTATGTGGTAAACAAACAAATGCTCAACAAACCAGAATATGTTTTATATTTTAGATTCTTCAAAGTAGTTGAATGAGAAGGTGTGAACAAACCTTTGACTGGTACTGTATGTGTAACAATAGCGACCATCTTGTGTTGTATTGCAGAAGTTTCACACAGCCATTCTTGATTAAATATAGGGGCAATTATTTAAAAGGAATGTTTGATATTTGCATGTTGTGTGAAGGGATGTCGTTGTTATCTAACTTGAGTCATGTGACCTTTTGAAAAAATACACGCACCCTTTTCTGCTTCTGGAAAAGATGCTCCAGCTCTTTCTCCTTCGAGAACAGTTGATGCTCCAGGTCGTGACTGCGCACCTGAAGACGTTCAGAATCCTGCATGGCCAGAAGAAGAAAAGGTTAAAGGTCAAATGGTTAAGTATTTTTGTTTCATTATTTATCAGGAAGTTATTTGGTTGACACAGGAGGAGTTGCTTTGGTAGGTTCTGTGTGTGTTTGAGCTTTTTGCACCTTTAGTATCAGCCTGTCCTTCTCGTTGTTGATCTGCGCCTCCATCTCTTCGTATAAATAACGGATCTCGCTGTCATGTGTTGCGGCCTTCCTGTACAGAGGGACAGCAGAGACATTACATTTAAGGTTAATGGTGAACTCATGAAAGACATGCAGTATGACATGATATAATATCAAGGAACAGAACATCATTGTTGTCTAGGTTGAGCTTAAGGCCGCGTCTGTAATTGCATGTAAATGCATGAGCACACACAGCAACTGAGCTTAATTTTCAAAAGAATACTGAGTGGTATTTACATTCCCTCTGACAATTGTTAAGACCCAAACAGCCAATTAGTAAAGTCTAGAGGAATAACTCGCTGTTTCACAGTACCATACAGTGCCAAGGGAAAGCTACATTTGTTTTACAAACAGCTTAAATCACAGATATCACTGGAACAAAACTGTACAGAAGCCCTACAGAAACATCAATTTGACATATAAGAGGAAGCACACTCACACAGACAAACAACATGTAAACTGATAAGATCATTAGAAGAATGAATATTATTGTCGCATGATGATTCATTGAAACTTGTTTTTCCCCTCAATCAATTCTATTTATTTATTTACTTGTTCATCCACTCATTTTACTACCTTCTACCAACAGTTCTTTGGCTGTTATTATAACCACCATTATTATCACTGTCATCTACAAACATGCTGCTCTGCATATCATAGGAAATATATTGACCAAGATATACAATAGTCCCTATTTTTTTTTCCGTGCTCCTTCAGGCATAGTGTTTATGGATTTCTGCAACAGCAGAAGGGGGTCTGACTTCAGAGCAGGCCTCCAGATTAGTGGTCATTTGACACGGATAAAGGGGTTGTTCTATGGAGAATTACAGGTAAATCCATGCAAATGCTCTCAGCCTGTGGGCCCAGCATGGGGTAGTAATATAAACACACAAAACACACACACACACACACACACACACCTACCGTTAAGTCACACATTCTTTAGGTGTCTAATGGGAACATTTGCTTTACATGTTACATGAAGTAAAGAACTTAAGCTCTCTAAGTGTGGTAACTAATTGAGAAATGTGGCCTTTTAACCCCGGATACACACTCACTGTTCCCTCCTCTTTTTTCTTTTGTCATATATAGTCTTTCACACTTAAAAGCAGGAAAAAACAAAAAAAAGGAGTAAAACACCACAGTTGGAGAGAATACAGTCTCTTGTTTTTAGTCATGCGCGCATAAGTCCTGTCGTACTACCTCTGTAGGGCGCTCTCCATCTCCTTCTTCTCCTTGTGGGCGTCTTTGATCTGGTGGGTGACCCTGGCCAGGAACTCCTCAAAATTGGACAAGAGATGAGGCTCATCCCGCCTGAGCCGAGCCCAAAGACTGCGCACCTCGTCTGGACTGGAAAAGAGGGAGAAGGAGAAGCACGAAGAAGGGAGATTTGTCAAATCAAAACACACCACAGGGTTTCACACAGCGTGTTTTCATGTGTGAAAAACACACCCAAAAAAATGCATACAAGCAAAAGGATATGCCGTGATTCCACTCACTCCTCAAACACATTACTGGCCCCCAGGCTTTCCAGCAGCATGCAGAAGTGCCCCTCTTCCTCGTCTTCACCTCCTGACAGCTTGGCTTCCCATTGGCTCTGATAAAGGGCTTCCTTGGCCCTAATGACAGGGCCGGGGGCCTGATTCTGGTCATCAGCCACAGAGATCCTCCGGCCATGCAGGAACTGACCTGAGATACACCAACACGTACATTTCTAAAACATATACTGTCATCTATCCTGTTTAGCATTAGTACAGAGGCCCATGTGAAATTAACTAATTTCAAAGCAAGACTTTGGAACTATGGAAAAAAACAAATAATGCATTCTTCTTCATACAAATGAAACGGTGAAGTAATAAAATGCATTCATGCTTGATTCACCAGTTTAGACCAGTAGCTTATGGTGGCTAATGTCTGCAAACTTTAGATAGAAGTTGTGTAGCTGACATTAGTGAGGTCATGGACTTTATGACTCTACTTTACTTGTGTGACTGTTACGCTATAATTTTAGCATCTATTATTATCCTGTCATCTTTACTTGTAGCCAAAGTGTTTTTGCAAAATGACATAGTCTAACTTTAAGCATTTATAGACTTTTAACATAAAACGAATGGCTCAACATGCATATTGTTTGCCATCCTAATTGACGTGACTTGGTCATTTAAACTTGAGATCATAGTTATCTGTATGAAAGGCCTCTGAAGGCAGGAGACCTACTGAATCCAGAGGAGAATGCCTCCAGCGTGAGGTAACCGGTGCGGTCTGTATCCAGAGAGTCAAACACATCCTCCAGCTCCTCCGCAGACAGAGGCAGCTGTCTGTGGAGCCTCTGCCAAGAAAACATAAACACAACAGGCATTAACATTGCTGCAACACTGAGCTGAACTGAACAGGACATGGTGACGATGGACGTGGTTGGATTAGAAACCATTCACGAGGTCACTTTTAAGACACTAGAATTATCTAAATCATTAAATGTCCCCTATAAATTCAGAGACTAAATTGGCCATATCTAGCTCTGTATTGCTATAGTTCAAGCACACCTATCACAGAATAAACACTGGCACAAAGTGGCTCTTTTATGTGTCACTGAACAGAGCTTTTCTTGGAAACCCTGAACACGAACAAAACAGCAACAAAAGGCATGATGCTCTCAAGGGCCCTGTCCTAATTAACTGACACTGCAGCGTGGACATTGTTCGCACTGTGAAGAGGCTTGCGTGTTCTGTTCCCGCCAGTAAAGTGAGTGAGGTGAACCTATACTCGTAAACATTTCCATTAAAGGTGCTACTCTGCCAATTCACCGGCAGCTCGAGTGTGTTGAGTGGGTGAAGTGCTTCTATAAAAATGGGGATATAACGTGAAAAGAATATTTTAGAATCGAGCAAAAACAGCGTCCATGACAGTGTTTTCCCACTCGCAATTCAACGACATTACATCACAACGGGACGCTTAATAATGCCACAGGGATATGCGTGGCCCCTCGACCTGTTGTTCCTCTTAATGGAGGCTTAATGCATTCGCAGAGCATCAATACATTTTAAAAGGAAGAATGTGAGAAGGAAAAACAAAGCTCTTTAAAGAAAACCATTGTGCTCTAAAGGAAATATAAAATCATGCAGAGCTGAAACAATTATTGATTAATTAATTAATTAGTTAGTCAAAAATTTCCACTGCAACAGTTTTTTTTTTTAGAAAGAAACACCCAAAATATGATGGATTCAGCCTCTAAAACGTGCAAAGTTTTGTTTTTTTACAACTGAAAAAAACTTTCTGACAATTTAAAAGACCAAATCATTAATTCATTCATCAAAAAGGTATTCAGCAGGTTTGTCTTTAAGAAAATACTAAATTGCAGCTCTAAAAAACATGACATCAATATCTCTGTGGATGAACTGGACAGCTTGGATCTCTCAAAGTGTGCAGACTTAACTTGAGTCTCTCCATCCCACTTCAACGTGACACACACACACACACACACACACACACACACACACACACACACACACACACACACACACACACACACACACACACACACACACACACACACACACACACACACACACACACACACACACACACACACACACACACACACACACACACACACACACACATCCTGTTTCTCTGACCCTCATATCGGTGCGGGTAATAAAGCCTTTGCCCTCCACATCGCAGGTCTGGAAGAACTCCTTGGTCTTGTCCAGCAGGGCGATTCTCCCCCAGTCTGAGCGCCTCGTCCCTGGGGTCAGTCCGAGGCCGTTCACCTTGCCTTCCTCCTCCATGCCTGCCTTTTTTTTACAGAGCAGCACGCTGTGTAAGTAGCAGGAATTTCAGTTCATTCAGGGGTGGAATCAGACATCAGGCCTCCTTACTGGCCCTGTATCCAGTGCTCTGGGGCTCTTACAGTCGCCATGACGACAAAGAGAGGAAGTAGCATCAGGTGATGAGATCACTGATAACTTTTTGTCTTATGAATATGCCTAAAATGGTTGCAGGCTCCTGTGAGACAGAGAGAAATAGTATAAATACAGCAGTCAAACTTAATACGACTTACTTTTGAGTAAACTAAGTGGTAAAATATACGGTTACACAAGTGATCAGAACATTAATGCAACAGTACCACATTTCTTACAACTATACAGTACTTCCCTTTTCTAATGAGCCAGGAACAAGAAACTCACAAAGGCATGTAAACACAGTGTAAGGGATTATCTTAATACCCCGCCATACAGAACACATGACAGCATAATGCCTGCAAGACTGCAGGAGCCGTTTCCAAGAGGCACAGTCGCGGCTGAATTTAGAGCTGTGATGTATCCTCCCCGCCCACCCCAACAGTGGTTTCTTGTTTTGTCGCCACAACTTAACCTTAAACAAGGTTGTGAAGTTCTGTCTTGTTTGCATGGTTAACAGCTGGGCTAATATAAGAAATATAAGACAGATACTGTGTGTGGTTTTGAAGTCAAGATAATACAACTAACTTCTTGTGTTGGAAAAGCTTGTTTTATTTGATAGTGAAATTTTAGGTTTAAGCTTTGCACCAAACAAAAATGAACACATAATACTGTAAATTACACATTAAATACATTACACTCCTGTAAGTATCCTCAAATAACTTTTTAAGCACGAGTACATTTACTTTACACACAGGCCACAAGTATGTTACCCTCTGCAGAATAACACTAGTACCAAAAATTGCTAAACACTTCTACATATAAAGTATGGAGGATACAAAAAGCTTTGGGCCTTTCTTTAAAAACAAAACAAAACTTTTGGCAAATTATTTTGCTCTCAACCTTCCTACTTTAAACCTGATCCACATCTTTAACATACTTTGAAGTCAACTACAAATGGCATCTTTAAATAAACCAGAAACAGAAGTAAGTAAAGGTCTTACCTTTTACAAACGATAAGCACAAGAAACTGACGCCTTTTTTTTTTTTCTTCTTCTCTCAGTATGAACAGAGCAGTGAGCGCGCTCTGTGCTGAGGAAGTCTTGCCTCACAGATGAATGTTAGAGAAGTCATTCTGCAACCATGTGATGTCATGAGGAAGCGGCCGGAGGCTTTTCAGCCCGCGTCCACACTCTGCTCCCACACCGAGGGTCTTAAGCGGTCTACATGCATGCAACATGTTTATATCGTCTTACAACAGCTGACTCAAGAACACACTAGCATCTGGAATGTTATGAATTCTTAACAGCGGTTTTATTACTATAAATGGCTGCTTGCAGTTTGGCATTACAGGATTTTAATCATAAAATTATAGATTAGGATTATGGTTATGACGGATTTAATTTTTTCAAGGGTTTTCAAATGTTTATTGGTTAATAAAATCAAAACTAGTTTACTGTTACTAGATGGCTGCTTATGTAATGACTATTTTGTTTCATGGTAAAAAGCTACAACTGGGGTGTGTGAAATGAACAGCTCTTTTCAGGAAGCTAAAACATTTATTGATAAATAAAAGTCATACATGAGCATGTTTTCTCATATCTTTGTGTCTTATAACGCCATCTTGTGGTCTGAGATTAAAATTAGCCTCTTTATTTGTTTTTCAGAGGCAAAATACTGAAAAATAACAGCATTTATTTTGTATGAAAAGCAAAATCTTTGATTGTCCTTGGGTTATCATCAAATAAAAGTAAAGGTCCATTCTTTTCCCAATAATTCTCCAGTATCAGCTCTGTCTTGGGAGTCATTTTTCAGTTCCTTGGGTGATCTTTTGAAGCAAATACTCCATTTGGAGGTTCAGATTGGGCTGTCCTTTCTTGGTCTTTTTGCTCAGCATCTGAAACGTGTCCATCTTTTTCTGTTTGTACTTCTGAATGGCTTCTTCTCGCTGCTGGCTGTTTTTCTGATACTCCTGCAATTACAGAGAACATGGCTGTTAAACTGCAATTTATTTGGAGTCATTAAAAAATATATATACATATATCTGACAATTTATTTTTTTTGCATTTGTTTCATAGGTAATAGTTAAAAAATGAACAATAAAAGATCAATATTTCACCTCTTTCTTCTGTCTCCGTTTTTCTGTGATTGCCTCAAAGTCCTCTTTTGTCTTCTGGTAGGAGGTCTTCTTCAGCACTTTTTTCCTCATGCGGTTGCTCATCGGAAGACTGGAAGAAAAAAATAATTAGGGCAATATTATTCTGTGTTTCCCAATATGTTTGAAAATGAACAGCAGAAGAGTGAAACAAATAATGAAACAACAATCCAATTTAGGCTATTTTCATGTTTCCAATTAAACTGACGGAGGTCACTGCTTCACCCTCATCACAGGTTAGGGTAGTGATTGAACTTCTCGGTCTTCATACAAAGCCCCAGATCACTTAAAGTCACTCTGAATCTCACAAATTCATGCTAAACTTGCCCACCTCATGTGAGGATTATGTCAGGACATTTTCTCACCCGTCTTTATCTGTGGCTGCACTTGGTTCAGGATTCCCAGTGCCAGAATCCGTCTGCTCAGATCCACCAGTAACTTCTGGATCTGGCTCAGCAGCAGCAGCAGCAGCAGCATCAGCAGCAGCAGGATCAGCAGCAGCAGCAGCTTCTCCCATCTCTTCCTCTTTCTCCTGCCCTTTGATTCTCAGTTTACTCCTGTTCATTCTATTGGTCCAGGCTTCGTCCCTCAGTTTCTGCGCCTCGGCCATGTACAGATGCTTGAGGTGTTCAGGGTACTCCTCCCTGTACAGAGCTTTGGACTCTGGTTGTTTCCTCCTCTCCTTCCGCAGCAGCTTGTTGTACTCATGTTTGACCTTTTCCTTCCTCTTTAAAGCAAACCCCTGACCTGAGGACAGAAGCCATGGAATATTAAGATGACAATTTATTTTAATACAAGTTTGCTTGGTGGACCTTTAAATGCCCAAAAATATTATATTATATATATTAAAAACTGATATATTTGGCATGATCACTTGTTAAAACACATTTTTACAGAATGGCTTTTATGTGACGTCGTAGTTTTAATGTTTCATTTTGTCTTAGTATTTTATCTTATATTCATTTACTATATTTTACCTATTTCACTTGATTGTATTTATTTTGTTCCTTTATTTGATTCTCACTTGTTATTTCATTTTGTTTCTTAGTTTAGTTTTATCCTAAAGATTGTTCTTAATGTTTCTTCTATTGCACTGTTTTGCTGGCTTGTCTGTCGAAAGCACTTTGTAAACCTTGTTTTTAAAAAGGTGCTATATAAATAAAGTTATTATTATCATTATTATTATTATGATCAAAGGTTGTCATGTAGAAATGCCAGTTTAAATCCAGACAGATGAGTTTTGCATTATGATAATCTAGATAAAAATATATAACTTTAGAAGTCGATATGTTTGCTTTATATGTGTTTTTAGCTCAAACTCACCTTCCTTAACACTTCCTTCATACACTTTTTGATCAGGGATCCATTTCCTCTTCTGCTTCACACCCTGCTGGTTGTGTTTAGATTTATTCCAGTTTCCTTCTTTGGGTGTAAACTTCTTATTCTTCATTTTCTGATCTGTGGGGGCCATTTCACTTTAATTTGCTACCAGGAAAAGGTCTAATGTTTACCACACTCATGCGGGTTCAGGCTGCATGCCATTTGCTCACAGGCGCGGAGTGATGACGCGTTCGAGGCAGGCATGAATAATCGAACACGGAGCATCCCGATATTGATCCAATGTATTTACATTTCTGAGGCACATAAGTGAACAAGAGGACATTTATAGATGTCATGGAGTACAACTGTACATACCAACAGGTGTCTCAATAACTGGACCATTTAATAATGAATACATTATGTTTTAATTACATTAATGTTGTTAAAAACGTACCAAATGTACCACTGTGCAATAATAGTGCAATAATAGTTATAATAGTTTTTCTGTCTGTAAATATAATATTTCAGTTATTGTTGTTTTTTTATTGCTTATTTATAATACTTGTTTTATTTTATTTTTATTTTCATTTTTTATTTTTTATCTTGTCTTCTTCTACTATGTCTCTTGTGTGCACTTTACTCTGCGCTGTTGTAAGCCTGCAAATTTCCCCGCTGCGGGACTAATAAAGGATTATCTTATCTTATCTTATCTTAAATAAAGATATTAGTTATATTTCACATATTAAATACCTTCCTTTTTATGCATGCTTCTGTATATTTTTGTTTAAAAAATACATCACATGACATGATAAAAACCTGTGCAATACAATACACTTTGCAATTATAGCTATAATAGTTTGTCTGTTTGTACATATAATATTTCAGTTATTGTGGATTCTTTACTGTTTTTATTGCTTATTTATAATACTTGTTTTTTATTTTATCTTGTTTTTCTTTTACTATGTATCTTGTTTGCACTATAACCTATGCTGCTGTAATCCTGTAAATTAGTTCATATTAATTAATAATTAATATAATTAATTAATAAAGGATTAGGTACCGCATGTCCTTCCTTCCTGCTGCTGTCAGGTTGCACAACCAACTCTGCTCCCAGCAGACCACATGACACATGACAATAAAAACATGACAATAAAAACCTGTGCAATACATTACACTGTACAATAATAGTTAAAATAGTTTTTTCTGTCTGTAAATATAATATTTCAGTTATTGTTGTTTTTCTACTGTTTCTTATTGCTTATTTATAATACTTGTTTTTTTATTTTCATTTTTTACTTTTATCTTGTTTTTCTTCTACTATGTCTCTTGTGTGCACTTCTATAAGTTGTAACCAACAACTTTTATTAAGGGGAACAAATTATTTATTAATGTTTTATCTTTAAGTTAGTACTGGACAATAGTTAAAGCAGCTTTTGGGTTGCCAAGTTTTGCAATAATAGTTATAATAGTTATTCTGTCTGTATATATAAAATGTCAGTTATTGTGGATTCTTTACTGTTTTTATTGCTTATTTGCTATTTATAATAATTATTTTTGATCTTTTTTTTTTTTTTTTTTTTTTTTTTTTTTTTTTTTTTTTACTATGTCTCTTGTTTGCTCTATACCCGATGATGCTGTAATCCTGTGAATTTCCCTGCTGCGGGACTAATAAAGGATTATTTTATCTTATTTTATCTTATCTTAAATTGTGAAAAGGCCTGCGTGGTCTGCAGAAAATATGGACCAAAATCTATTTATCAACAGGCATTTATTGATGGATTTCCAACATGTATTACTGTGTTATTAACCAAATAAAAAGTATTTCAATTTTTGTTTTGTTTTGAGGATGCCACCCCCAAAAAAATTAAGTAATTCATTTAATAATTCAATTTCTTTATATTTAGATATTTTTTAATTAAATGCTCAGAAAAGTGTCTGATCTAAAGTGTCACCCAAAATACAAAAAATGATTTCCCATACTAGCCAGACAGATAAATATTTCACTTGCAGTATTTTTTGAGGTATTGAAGCAAACTGATTTCACAGGGACTATTTCTTCAATAGAAAGTAGTTTGTCCACAGTGTCTCTTGTTTGCCCTATACTCTATGCTGCTGTAAGCCTGCAAATTTCCCCGCTGCGGGACTAATAAAGGATTATCTTATCTTATCTTATATACTGTACATTTTTATTCCTGTTCTATCTTTATTTTGTTGTATAGTATGTGTATTTATTGTCTGTGTCTGTGTAGTTGTATAGTATGTGTATTTATTGTCTGTGTAGTTGTATAGTATGTGTATTTATTGTCTGTGTAGTTGTATAGTATGTGTATTTATTGTCTGTGTAGTTGTATAGTATGTGTATTTATTGTCTGTGTAGTTGTATAGTATGTGTATTTATTGTCTGTGTAGTTGTATAGTATGTGTATTTATTGTCTGTGTCTGTGTAGTTGAGCTGCTGCAACACTTGAATTTCCCCATGGGGATCAATAAAGGAATATAATAATAATAATAATCTTATCTTATCCTATAATTGTAAAATCATCGAGCAGTGTTATCCATTGCTCATGCCTAGGCGAGCCTCAGCAGTGGAGGAGGACTTCCACGCTTCTCTCGGGTCTCCTTCAGAAAGCTTTTTAAACATGTCGTCCTCTCCATGCAGCCTCGCAGACATTCAACGTGGAATAGATGAAGTGAGGCGGTTTCTGTCTGTGAGCCTGAGCATCGCCAACGCTCACACGGTGGAGTTTTACACTCACGACGCGTGGGACCGCTTCGTGGCCGTGCCGCCTCAGGAGGTCCTGTCAGCTGTGGGCTCCTGTGGTGACCAGCAGGGGGCGCCAGAGCACAGAGTAAATGGTGAATACCATAGTAATGCATATTTACCATACATTTCTTTATTTATATGGTAAACACAAAAACAAGTTTGAAGAATTGTGCATGAAGGTTTTCTATAAGTTGCAACAAAGGGTTTTATTAAGGGAGAACACATTATTTATTAATGTTTTATCTTTAAGTTAGTACTAATCAATAGTTAAAGCAGCTTTTGGGTTGCCAGGTTGTGAAAAGGCCTGTGTGGTCTGCAGAGAATATGGACCAAAATCTATTTATCAACATGTATTACTGTGTTATTAACCAAATGGAAAGTATTTTCATTTTTGTTTTGTTTTGAGCATGCCACCCTAAAAATGAAGCAATTAATGTATTCAATGGTAAATACCATAGAAATACATATTTACCATACATTTCTTTATTTATATGGTAAACACAAAAACAAGTTTGAAGAATTGTGCATGAAGGTTTTCTATAAGTTGCAACAAAGGGTTTTATTAAGGGAGAACAAAGTATTTATTAATGTTTTATCTTTAAGTTAGTACTGGACAATAGTTAAAGCAGCTTTTGGGTTGCCAGGTTGTGAAAAGGCCTGTGTGGTCTGCAGACAATATGGACCAAAATGTATTTATCAACAAATGTATTGATGGATTTCCAACATGTATTACTGTGTTATTAACCAAATGGAAAGTATTTTAATTTTTGTTTTGTTTTGAGCATGCCACCCTAAAAATTAAGCAATTATTATTATTATTATTATTATTATTATTAATGTATTCAATGGTAAATACCATCGTAATACATATTTACCATACATTTCTTTATTTATATGGTAAACACAAAAACAAGTTTGTAGAATTGTGCTTTCTAAGAATGCATCCCCCCCAGGTTTTCTATAAGTTGTAACCAACAACTTTTATTAAGGGGAACAAATTATTTATTAATGTTTTATCTTTAAGTTAGTACTGGACAATAGTTAAAGCAGCTTTTGGGTTGCCAAGTTTTGCAATAATAGTTATAATAGTTATTCTGTCTGTATATATAAAATGTTAGTTATTGTGGATTCTTTACTGTTTTTATTGCTTATTTGCTATTTATAATAATTATTTTTGATCTTTTTTTTATTTATTTTTTACTATGTCTCTTTAGTTTGCACTATACCCTATGATGCTGTAATCCTCTACATTTCCCCGCTGCGGGACTAATAAAGGATTATTTTATCTTATTTATCTTATCTTAAATTGTGAAAAGGCCTGCGTGGTCTGCAGAAAATATGGACCAAAATCTATTATATATATTTAAATGTTTGTTTTGTTTTGAGGATGCCACCCCCCCAAAAAATTAAGTAATTCATTTAATAATTCAAATGTTTTATATTTAGATATTTTCTAACTAAATGCTCAGAAAAGTGTCTGATCTAAAGTGTCACCCAAAATACAAAAAATGATTTCCCATACTAGCCAGGCAGATAAATATTAGACTTTCAGTATTTTTTGAGGTATTGAAGCAAACTGATTTCACAGGGACTATTTCTTCAATAAAAACTAGTTTGTCCACAGTGAGATTGTGGCTTAATCCATCTTGCTATTGAATGTTTAGAACACGTTTTTTTTTCAATGATGAAAGAGCCAAATAAAAAAATTGCAATCCCCTCTTTTGTATTGGGGGGGCAGCATAACACCTAAACTATCTGGATGGCTGGATACCACTTTTTGTCATTTGGGGGAAATTGGGTAAATTTGAATGTTTAGTTTTGCTTTCCATCATACACAGAGGGTAATTCAAAACTCCCAAAAATGAAAAAACAACAACTATTTAAATGAAAATCCTAAAACAATGTTGTGCAACTTCACTGTTATTTCTGTGTCTTTCTCCAGAATCAGAGCAAACCAGGACTACATTTGGGTTTTGCAATGATACAAACCGACTCGTTGATACCCGTGAACTGGTGCAGGCGGCCAGGGCCCACTCTCTACCCGGCCTTGGAGTCTGCATGAGCAGGGATGAGCTGCTGCAGGCCCTCAGAGAGAACAGGTCCAAGTCTGGTGCTCCAGTAGCAGCTATAGGTATGGACCAATGGACAATCTGAACACATTTGTTTTTGTTTTTTAAAGGTACATTTCGGGCAAATATGACTTTTGTTTTCTGTCTAACCCAGATGCTGAGCTGGTGACAGACGAGTTTATGAACTCTAAGAAATCTCATGAGGTCCAGTCAATGTCTGAGGTGGTGGCCTGTCTGGCCCAGCGCTGTGGAGTCAAACAGGTCGAGTGACATTTTTAAACCTGCAATGAAAACCTTCAAGGCTCTGTTTAGGAGGCATTTGATTGAACTGGTTACTTTCTCTCCCACCCAGGTGATAGATGTAGGCTCGGGTAAGGGCTACCTGAGCTCCTTCCTGTCTCTGCAGTACGGCCTCCGGGTCTACGGCATCGACTCCTCCAGCACCAACACCCACGGAGCCCAGGAGAGGAACCGGAAGCTAAAAAAGTTCTCCAGGGCGTACCAGAAACACAACAAGGCATCGAGGGCACAGGGAGGGGCCACTCTTTCACCTCGGGAGGAGTTAGTGGACGTAAAGCCTGGACTAGATGGAGACGATGATGCTGTATGTGGAGGAATTGTGTCACGGGAGGAGGTGTTAATCTGCGTATCAGATGACAACCCTGCAGTTGAAAGGCAATCAGGGTCAAACCCAGAAACAGAGGAGCTCTTCCTCAGCGCCCTATCAGTGGATGTGATACAGCCTTCATCACCTAGAGTTCCCGCCAGCCAACTGAGTGCCGAGGAGAGGGAGAGGAGGAAGAGGGAGAACCTGGAGAGGAAAGCTCAGAACAGAACGGCCAGCGCCAGCGTCATGTTCTCACCCCTAACTTCTTATGTTACTGCTGAAACGGAGCTCCGA
The DNA here is from genome assembly GCF_027596085.1 of Anoplopoma fimbria. Taxonomy (NCBI): domain Eukaryota; kingdom Metazoa; phylum Chordata; class Actinopteri; order Perciformes; family Anoplopomatidae; genus Anoplopoma; species Anoplopoma fimbria. The sequence goes on along the minus strand of NC_072471.1, from coordinate 5,842,232 downwards.
GAGCTCATCAACGAACTGGAGGTGAGCAGAAAAATACGTAGGAAATAGATCTACTGTGTTCAGATAGGAGGCCAACCGCACAGTAGAGTAGCAAAGCACGATTCCCACGGCGGCTTCTGAAGTTACGAGTCTGCCTCAGCAGCTGGAGTTTGCATTACTGGAGCGAGTGTGGGACGTTACTGGGGTGCCAAATCTGCAGCGTGTCATTATCAATAAATTTCACAATCGATCCTCTCCCCCTCCTTCCTCTCCTCTTCTTCTGTTCTCTCCTTTCTCTGCGTGCTTTCTCCCCTGAAATTCCAGGATGCGGTCATGGTCGGCCTGCACACGTGTGGCGACTTGGCTCCCAGCACCCTGAGGATGTTTGTGGCGAAACCGGAGCTGGCCGCAGTCTGTAGCGTGGGCTGCTGTTATCACCTGCTGTCTGAGGAGTTTGACCCCGCCGGACAGGGTAACTACACGCACACATAACACACACACACACACACACACACACACACACAGGGAGTGACACACAGAGATAGAGATCACAGCCAGGGCAGAAAAGTGTGTTTGTGTCTGTCTCTCTGTGTGTTTGAAAGCTGTGACAGTCACACTCCACAGGTTTTTGAAGAACATATGCTTTCCGTTGAACACAGAGCTTACAATTTTTTCTCTCTTTCCTTTTTCCTTTTCACTCACATCCATCCCATACTCCCACCTCAGACACCTGCAGGGTTCGCTCCGTCGCTCTGATCCAATCTGAAATGAAATATTACCTTCCCACGCGAAGCCAAACAAACACTTGTAGTCATGTTTTACAGTAAACAAGCCAAAGTTCCCCCTTTTTGGAGATTGAGTTGAGCTCAGAAACTCACTGCTGGAGCCGTCAGAGTGGATTTAAGGATTCAGGAGAGCTGTTTAAGGCTTTTTTCTTTCCTTAGTTATTGATTCCACAACTAGCGTGTTGTATACTCTTGGTTTAGTCGGACTTTGCTGTTATTTAGTTAGCCTGGACTTTTGTAAGTCATTTATACAGGTGCCAAAATGCAGGATATCAGACTGATATCATCCTCTTTTCACACCCCGTCACTGCTCAGTTTACGAGGTATGAACATTTCTACATGTTTTGTGACTGTGGCCTCTGCCTATCCATAAGAAAGAGCCCTCGCTACAGTCGCTACACGATCGCGTCATCTCTTGTTAACATGTTGACCTGTGACCCCCCTCCCCCCGCATCATCAGGGTCTGTCGTCGCTTCAGCCGAGAGCCAGCGGAAAATGATATCACGACAGCTCATTGAAAACACTTCTTTCCAGGCTTTTTTTTTCAAACTCCAGCTTGATCTTTTAAAGAAGTGAACAAAGGCATTCACACACACACACACACACACTCACACACACACACTCACACTCACACTTTCTCTCCCCTGATGGCCTTACAGTACAGTCTGGGATGAAGGCCAGCTCCTGTGTTGGCCTACCTCACAGAGGTAGTAGCCTCTCAGAGCTGAAAAAAGCTTTATTATAGAAGGCTTCATTTATGTGATCATGCTTAATTGCATCATCCACGTTTTGGAACCTCATGTGAAATCAGGAGTCCAATGTCTGTCATGCTGTTTACTCACAACAAGATAAGTAAGACATTCTGGCGTCTAACTTCTGGAGCCAGCTTGTCTCCTCATAAGATATATGCAAGTACGAGGGCACTACAAGGACATCAAAAATATTTGTCTTACTGAATGTGAGTGCATGTATGTGGCCACTTCAGATGTGAACTCTGTGGCCAACAAGAGGCCGGCTACTATAAACAGACCTCTCTGTATGTACTTTGATCTACCTTTCAGGCCGTGGAAAAGGCTTGTCCACTCCAATTGCCTCAGAGGGCCTGTGTCAGCGAGCGAAGCATGAGCCGATGCAGAGGGGAAGCTAACACGTTAGCGTGTCCAGAGGAGTCTGCGAGAGCCCGGCCGGCTGCAGCTGCACATGTTATTACTGCTTTTTTTTTGAGTGTGTCCCTCTGGATTCACTGCGCCTTGGCCTCAGCCACTGACCCTTTTGGAGATGACATGAAAAGGATTGGCAGGCTGTCAAGTAGTCACACACTCGGTGCCCTCCTGCTGGGGATCTGCTTATGTGTGTGCGGTCGCTGAGCTTGGCTGTGGTTGAAAAGTGTGAGGTGCTTATTGCTCGTCTCACGCCAGAAATAAGAGGTCTCTTCAAGGCAAATAGTTCATTATTTTATTCAAAATCAAAATGTTTGCCCACTCCGGCTCTCTTGAAGCTGCACCGGCAAATACTTCAAATCCATACCCACTGATTGCAGTTGTTTGAAAAGCCCCCATTAATCAACCAAAACGGATCCATCAGTTAAGCCCTATTATCTCTGTGTGTTCCACCTCGCAGAAGGTTTGCGCGGGGTGTGCGGTTTCCCTCTGAGTCAGTTCCTCCGGGACGGGTCCTGGTTCTGCGGCAGAAACGCCAGGATGTCGGCTTGTTTGGTGAGTTTTGGGCGGCAGCGCGGAAAAACGTGCACGGCGGCATCTTTGCATCATAAACATGTGATATTCAGATGGTTAACTGCCTTTTTTTATTTAATGAAGGAGTGTATGTTGATGAAGTAGTTTTTATATCTTACAACTACAGCTAAAGCTCAGTTTTTCCCAAAGATTGTCTTAACGGTGTACAATTTTATTCTTTTAAACAGGCACTTGAGAGAGTTTCACACGGCAAAGGGGTAAGTAAGGCATGCATACCTATGGTAATCAATTTATAAATGAATATGAATAGTCACCATGGAACTGGAATCTGACTTAAATCTCTTTCTCCAAACTGTCATTGCTTCACACCCATCAAAACAAATCTATGAAATGATTTCAAACATCAAACATGTGTGTTCATAATCCCTCCAGACTGTGTTATCTTCATCCGAGATCTTCAAACAATCAGACCGTTAATTATGGTATTGTTTTTATGCCTGTGAGTGACTAAAGTGTATTTATTTGAAATGTGGGGCTCGGAGCTCCAGGCCAAAGCCTGATACATGATACCACCATCCATTAATATGGAATGTTTATAAATATTAATGCAATCACGGTAAGATTGATTACTTGTTGGAACTTGGGGTTTGAATCCAAAAGCAGGCTGATTGCTTGCTAGTCTTGCATCAGGCTTGGAAAGTGTCAAATATTCATCAACTGTTCGCACACATGCTGAGGGAGTCACGAGGGAACGGCAACCTCGCTCTGTGAAAAATATAGTAAACTGCTTCGTGTTGAATCGGGTTGTCTTTGATGTTTCCTGCAGATTCAGATGGAGTCTCTGTTTTTCCGAGCCGTCCTCCACGTTATTCTGAGGGATCACTATAGTTCCTTTAAAAGGTAACATCCAGCAGTTTGCATCTGGCAACACTTTAATATAAGAAATGACAGCAAGTGTACAGCACCTAAATATGTCCTGGGTGTTATTTCACAGTGTCAACATGCAGGTACACATAGGAGGCAGAGCTCCACATTACAGTGGCAAATTAAAGTTAAAAAAAACATTATTTTCTTTTCTCTGACCCAGAAAGGAAACTATTCCTGGGTTATTTAGGTTACAAACAAGCAAATTAGCAGAGCAGATTTTTGCATTATAGACTTTAGTGCTAGAACAAAGTGGTCTATTTAAGATGTTTTTCGATAGTTAAATGAATGAGTTCCAGTTTCTCAGATGTGTTTATGTGATCTAAATAGATTATCTTTTGTTATCTTGAATTTGAAGTTGGAGTCGTTCCAAGCAGTAACGTGAAAAAAAATGGATTTGCTTAATATGTGCAAAAATACAGTCAGGATATAACATAAAGAACTGAGGGCTTTGAATGGCTGCTACTCTGAATTTCAATTGTTTCCATTTTTCTCACTTTTCTGCATTCAACGGCTCCATTGGGGATATTTTATAGACAGTGAATAAGAAAAATAAACACATTATTGGATAATGACAAAAAAGTATTTAATGGATTTTCTTTTTCTTTCTAAAAATGTATCTTTTCTGCTCATATAGTACCTTGAGGAACATGAAGAAAGGCAGAATAGGCTGCAGTTTGGCCTCGGTTCTGTTTGTTATGCTTTACTCTCCAAACATGAGTAACTGCTGGCGCTCAGAAGTCTAAACCGGCTGCTTTTTCCCATAAAATCTGAAGCTCTGCGGTCATTTGCTGTTGTTATTTTGCATTCCTAATGACTGAGAATTTTCAGGCCTTTCCAGATCCTTAGTAGATTACAACCATCGCTCTCCTCTAATTAAATAAACTGAGCTGTAGAAGTAAATTCTGCAGATTTCCATTAGCTCTTAACAAACGCCTTTAAGGACCCTTAACATTGACCTGGTCCCCTCCCGCTCAGTGACCTTTATGTTTAATGACTAACATCAGATCAGGATCGAATAACCATTACGTCTCTGAAAGCAGCACCTATTCATCACAGTTAAGTCCTTTAGAAGTGTCTTAACAGTTTGATTCCGGTTGCTAAGGTGTGATTTGACAAAAAACACAACAGGAGACACAGCATGATAGTAGAGGAGTGAATGTTTCCCTGGGCAGAAATGAGATGTTCAGACCTGTATTTGTATTTGTGTTTGCTCTGCAGTGAAAAGCGAGTTGGGAATGTGTACTCCAAGGCTAAATCCTTCGTGGACTACGTACGTCGAGCTCTACGCAGACTGGAACTGGATGAGTTAAAGGTCAGGACCAGAATATTACAGTCTCCAAAATAGACCTTCCTGCAACAAACTGTGGAAATAAATCATAATTTTGGCAGAATTCGAGGGAAAATGTTTCCTTGTTGGCGTTTATTTTGTAAATATTCCAATTCATGTCAGGTTAGTGAACTATAAGAACCAGTATGTTGAGGTCCTCGGGTTGCAACAAGGATAATATCTGTTTCAACTCAAGATATAAAAGTATTTTTCTTCTACTTTTAAGTCCTCTTCAAATTCTAACTTCATACGCCCTCATATTCACTTTCACTTCATAACATTCGGACTCTCATGCATGATGCTCTGTTTTTCAGCAGCTTTCTGACGGTGACATCCAGGACTACCACGACACATACAGACCACGAATGGATGAAATGCATGCTTTTAATATGGTGAGTCCTCGATAACGATTTAACTGAACTTGGTGAGCACCAAAAGAAATTCTGTAAAAAATGAGACGTATAATGCCAATAAATTGCAGACCATTAAGTGAGATCATCCTAGTCTGCTGGGAATGATTGTTCAGAATGGGAAGAAAACCAGCCGCTGGTGGCAGCTGAGACCACTAATTCAAGTGTCAACCAACATACCAATTTTCTTTCATGACACAAAGCAGTGAAATGTTTTTTTGGGGGATCGCCCACCAGCTACTGGGAAGACACTAGTCATGGTGGGTTTTAGTATGAAGATTTATTATTGGGAGTAGCTGAAAAGGAATAATCTTCAAGCAATTTTGTATCAGATAAAACAAGGTCTCTATGAAAAACACTGATATGAAATGAAATAAACAAATGTATATTTAAAGTCATCTCATGTCATCATCTTTGTGCAGTTAAAGGTGACCCTGGCTCCCTGTATTGAAGGTCTTATTCTCCTTGATCGCCTCTGCTACCTGAAAGAACAGGTAAAGTCATTTCAGTCGGGACACGCTCATCAATCATTCATGGCAAAAATAATATGAATTCATGTCATTTCGGAAGAGTGCTCTTCTCCCACAATGGCCCCCTTTTACATAACCTGGAATACATGAAGTTATACTTATTAGACACAAAGCAAAGATATAATGTAGAAATAAAGAGCGCCAACTAAATTTGTTTCTGTGTTCTGCCGACTATTTTCCACCTTTTTCTTTATTATGTGTAGGAAAGAGAATGCGAATCTATTTTCGGCAAAATGTTTCGTTTAGGGTTGGTTCTAATGATTATTTTTAGTATCTATTAATCTGCAGTTTATTTTCTCAATTAATAGATAAATCCTTTGGTTTATAAACTGTCTGCAATTAGTAAGAAAGACCATTATAAGCTCCCAGAGGCCATGGTGATGTCTTCAAATGGCTGGTTTCATAACCCAAAGATACACCCCTACCTAGCACAGAAGCCTGAGAAAACCAGAAAATATTCACGTTCCAGAATCTGAAACCCGTACATTCTTTTTAATCTTCTTTAGTACAAAAATAGCAAAGCCATTAGAGGAAATCAATCAATGAATAAAAATGTAACTATCTGAAAACAAATAGAAATTTAACAAACTAGAACACTAAAAACAAAAATGGTAATTAAATTTCTCCAGAAGCCCTGTGACACACAGATCTCCCTCTTTCCCGAATTCCAGCTGGACTCTATTTATAATCTGATTGTACAGCTCGTTGATTGGGATTTTAAATTTGCTTCCCATATGATGAAAGCGAAGACTCAGAAAGCGAAGACTCAGAAATCTCAGCGGAGATCTTTTGTGATTCAGCTCACCGACAATAACATAGGTGTCGGCTAAATTAAAGCCAGCCTGCAATTTGACGTCTCGTGCTTCTGCAGCCAAACACAACACGCTAATCTTCCGCCCGAGTCAATCTGATGAGATTCTGTACCATCCGAAAAACTTTTGAAGTTGTGATTACATCCGTGGCTGAGTGTCAGACGGACTTCTTAAACAGGGTCCTGTAATCAAACTATATCACGTCAAGAGCGCTGGTCAGCTTTGAGAGCTCTCCCTGGAGGAGGAGGAGCAGAGGAGGAAAAAGAGGAGGTGATGGATGGATGTGAATATGATCCATGTGATGATAAGTGTGCTGAAGCATGTTCAGCCTTAAAGAAGAATATAAACACGCGCATATCAAGATGTATAGTTCTGAACGAGAGTTGTGATTATTAGATTTTTGTAGGTTTCTATAGAGTCCTCAGGCTCCAATGTTGATAGTCAAGCAATGATGCACTTATTAAGCAATGTATACACTGTGATGCAAAGTCTGCTGAAAGGTCAAAGGTCCAAAAAGTGTATGATGAACTATGCACTGGTGATCGTGTGTGTTAGGAACAAATTCAAATAATTTTATTCCTCAAACAATCATCGTGTTTTGCGTGTGCTGGTTTTAGCGAGGGGATGTTGTTCTCAGCAACTATTTGATGGATTGACATTTTGCACAGATGTTCATGGTCCCCAGAGGATGAATTTTACTGACTTTTGGGGTCCACTGACTTTTCATCTGGCACCTGCATTAAGTTGCCATTTGTGGTTTTTGAGTGAAACGTCTCAGCTCAGCTATTGGATAGCTGTGCCACTGCACGGACATTCGTGGTGCTCAGAGGATGATCCATAACAACTTTGGTGATCCCTTTTTTCCTAATAGTGCCATCATCATAAATGCTAACTCAACTTTTATCATGCTGACATGCTTTTGCAGCTAGTTCAAAATAAAATAAAATGTTAAGACTAATTCAGTTAGAAGTTTAATGGAAGGTTTTCCCGTTTTTCTCCATTCTGAGGTAATTGTATGGATGCAGCAATATTAAGGCCTTCCAAAGCCACTAGTGTTGTTAATGACTTAGTCCTGTTTCTTTTCATATGAATGACCTAGAACTAAACAGAAAGCCTCCATGGAATACAAACTTGTTTTACACATGAACTCTCCTGACAGAAAAATTATACATATGTTTCATCTCTGGGGATTCAATAGAGAAATCTTTAATAGTTAGAACATCATACAGCACCGGATGCCAGGAAGTCACAAAGCCAAACTGGGAGGAGAATCAAGATTTTTATGTCCATGTGTTTTTTATTCAGTTCTATCGTGTCTTATTGTTTTTCTGGGTGTGTTTTTTGTGTCCTACAGGAGGATTTATCATTCTCTGCATTGGTGCAACTCTTTGATCCCCTGCTGTCTCCGAGATGTTACGCTGTCGTCGGACTGAAGAGTTAGGAAGACAGATTGTCATGTTGATTAACACACATGTGCACATGATTACAACACACTGCCTGAGAGGTCATGATTATACGTGATTGTACCAGCAATCATATTTGAGTGATTGTGTTTTGTAATGTTTTCACTCCTGTTTGTTTGATTATATGAATGATTTAATCTGCATGTTGTAGTTTATTTATGCAGTCTCTGTATCACTTTCAGCAACATCTTGTTTTATTTTATGTACTCAATTGTTTTTTAGGAAAAATAAATCTAAAAAATAGTTTTTTTAGCGTTTTTAGTCCCTGACTGTTTGCGTCCTCATGAAAACACATGCTCAAAACACCTGGAAAATCTGTCAGTCCTGTTTGATTGAATTGTGTCCATCTCAGCCTTTTGTCTTTATTGTTTCGTGACTCTTGAGAAAACACTTGTTTTTAAGGACCGTTCAGGGAGCCAGGGGCATTGTGGGATTTAAGGTAAGGCTTGGATCCCGTCTGTTAACAGGTCTGGAAAGCCCATTTCCATGCGTCCAAACCAGAGGAAGTAGGGGAAACGATAGACAGGGCAAGAGGCGCCCTTGACCCCGTTTTACTTCTGTTTTGCTTTGTGCTCAGTCATTTAATAAATCACTCTCTGCTTACATGTTTGATAACAAATGTTATGGTCTTGAGTACAGTCATGAATTATGGTAGTGGCAGGTACACTAACGCTGATGGAAAGCAGACACGAGGTAAGAGAGGAAATGGAGCCTTTAGGGCACCAAAAACATCACATTCTTTCACAGTGGGACAGTATTTATTAACTTAATTTACAAGTTAAGAAATACTTAGAATTTGCAAACAGATACTCTGACACACGGAAAAAGTTCACCTCTATTGTTCTATTTTGATATAAACTTGACTTTGTTGTTATTTGGACTACAATGAGATGTCGTAGGTCAGTGTTACCAACCAGGGGGGCTTCTGCAGTAGACAGGGTCATTTAGAAAACATCAACTTGAAATATACAACACCTTGCTTTGCGATCAAGAGTACATGAAAATAAATTTAGCAAGTGGTGAAGTTAAAAATGCTAAAATCATCCAAATGGATAAATGGTTGAAATAGAAAACTTCCGAGCTAAAGTTAAGGATACGTTGTTGAAATACTGTAACCGCACGTAATGTCTAAAATTAAGAAGATGTGGTTGTATCTAGTGTTGAAATATTATAGTATAAGTATTCGATAAATGGTCATAATAGTTAGCTAAAAGTAATGAATTGAAATATTCTGCTTCTGCCTCTCCAAGCGGAAGCTCCAATGCAGACTTGGCAAAATCAACTTAAATATTGACATTTTAATTGTATAGAAATATTAGTCCAACAATATATTATTTTATACAGTTTATAGTCAAATAACTTCTGGTTTAAAATGAATACAAAAGAACACATTTGTAACATTAGAAGTGGCATCAATGAAGGGGTATTTGAGTTCATGGAACAGGTGTGTAAGTCTGCTGACAAAGAAAAGTATCTCTTTCATAATGACATTCATTCTGTCATGCCCCATGTGTCTCTCTTACTATCCACCACTGAGTCAGCTGCTGTGCATGTGAACAGTGTTGATTAAAGCTCTGTAGGAACATACATTTATTTAAATAATGGAGACAAAAATAGACAGAAATAATGACATTGTGACAGACTTTCCCACTGTGCAGTGTTCCTCATATCACATCTTCCACTGCTCCTATTATTAATTGAATCTGCATCAGCCTGCACATCTGTAGGCCATCCATAGGCCAGTCAGCATTGCCGTGGTGAAACCTTGGTAAAGACAGATGGTGAGGCTCTCCGCTGCGTCTGGACCGTGTTTGGACCCGGCACCGTGTTTCACGCTGACAGCTGGCTCTAGTGGCCGAACCCGACTGACTCGAACTCAAGCAATTCAAGATGTGAGCGGGGCTTGTTTTGGGATACAAATGTTGCCCGGTGCTGTTGTGGTTGAGTGAGTCATGTCCTGTCGACCTGTCCCGTCCTTGGTGCTTGCACGCGTGTTTGCCCACACATATGTATACATATAAACAGACCCTGGCATATTCCTCTTTCATGTGCCCACATAGAGGACAAGAAAAATGTCATGGTCAAAGGCCCTGCTTCCAATACGCATAAAACAAACATGGAAACTTGTTGGAAGAAAAAAACAGCAAAATCTATCAAGGCATGTGGTAGGTAAAAACTATTTCCTGAGTTTGCACTTAACGCAGGAAAACGGGTTTCAGGATGTGATGAAGGCTTGGAGACAGAAATAGTCGGCACGGGGGAATCACGCGAGGCGATTCCACCTCAGATGACTTTTCAATGCATGGTAGGGATGAGAGGAAGTGGAGGGGAAGCGAGGGGAGTGCGTCAAACACTTCGGCCCTATGCTCAGATCACTGGTTCTCACGGTGGTGTTTGGATATGACTCAAGTTCCTGCTACCCTCCACTGATATGAAAAAGCATCTCAGGGTTCCTCTAAGTTCATGAACAGGAAGGGAGCTACATTTGGCAGTTTGTATGCTTTTAAAACATCATCAAATCCTGACTACAAGTTCCAAGCTGGTGGACGGTGTGTTTTGGATTGAAATAACACCCTCTCTTCTGGCTCATAAAGTTACTACAAGAAACGTTTAAATGGTTAGGAAATAGTAAAAATGAAAGGTTTTCTAAAGGGGAATATGGTGCAGGGAAAGACTTCCACTTTTTGCCACAGAGAAAAAAATGAACAAGTGGTAGCTTTAATCAATTCACTCAAAATATCAAAGGGTAACATTTGGAATGAAAGTGGCAGGTTTTATGAAGCATTAAACTTGGAAAATAAGGAAAAGGAGTGAGAGAAAGAAGTGGGTTAATAAAAGGATTATTTAAAAAAAAAAGTCTGGGAAAATGATGATGCTGAAAAAGCCGTTCTGCCCCAACCATCCTCACTTGTCCAGTCACTCTCATACCAACTCCCCGAATGTCTTCCATCTTGAGCATGATCATCATGTTTTCCTGTTTTTGCTGTCCCCAAGCACAAACTAGGATTCTTTTTTTTCGGGGCCTGGGCAGAAAGCCATCAAAGAGTAGGGTGCCAGGAAGTAACCCTGGCTGCCGTCGTCATGCCCCTTCAGTCACAAACAGACTCAAAAACAGACACAAGCAGGACTTCTGGCAGAAGCCCTGCTTGTGAAGAAGAGGGGATTTGGCTGGACTTTCATCTGGGCACACACAGCTTGTTTTCGATTCAAATCTGCTGCTGTCCCTTCAAGTCACTACAGATTTAATCTCTGAAGAGCCACATTTAATAAAAAATTACATTTCACACCTGTCAGAGATGTATCTGTGGACTCGTAAACAGGGATGTCAAACGTTTGACTCTGAGCCTCAGGAAACACACTGTTTACAATGTTAAACCCAGTCATTATGTATTATCCAATTACAATACTTATCCCTCTGATTCATATTTTCCATTAATCTTGCCCATGTTATCTAGATAAATATTAAATTAAATTAGATCAACCTAACACATCTGCCAAGTCATAGGAAACAGTCAGAGAAAACTAGAAGGACTGTTATGTGTGGCTTGTAGAAAGTAGAACTCCTAGTCCACAGCTTCAACCTTATTTAACCCACCACCACCCCTTTTTTTATGTTTTACATGATTAAAACTTGCTTTGATTGTTGTTAATAACCTGTTTAAAGAATATATATATCCAGAATCTGTTAATATTTTCAGCGAGCTGAGATTTAAGGGCTACTGAAATTCTAGTACATAATGTAAAATATGTACCCTGTAGAATTTACATCATGTTGGCACAAACTGCAATGTTTAATAGATGTGTCAGAAAGAAACTGAAGTGGAGCACCACACCGATTAAGAATGGTATGTAGAGTAAACTAAGTGTTTGTACTTTATTGTCATTGGGTTCAAATATTTCCCTGAGGTAAGAAAATGCTTTGAGTTGTATCATTTGGATTAACTTTACAGTATAAACTGAACTCAAGCAGCAAAGTATCAATAAAAATAAAGCCTCTAATTTAACCAGTCAGGTTTAGTGTCGCTCCCTTTTTTTCCCCCTCGACAATGCAGCTTCAGACTCCAAAACACATTAAATGTATTTCCCACATTAATGATAATAGTACAGGGAATATGAGCTTCTGCATTTTATGGTTATATGGTGTTTTATTTTTTCTCGTACAGTTTTATTTTATTTTCTCAGTCTGTCTTTGCTGAAACATTACAATCCACTGACCCTTTAACCACGATTTTACAGTCCATCATCAGTGTGGTGTAGCAGTCAAATTACTATAACACTATCCATCATAATTCAGCGCCAAGCCCAAACAATCATCAAACCCACCTCTTCTTAGTCCAAACAGTTTTATTTCTGATCTTCCTGAGCAGAATGAGGAGGTGACTCAGGGAGGATTTGATTTGGTGTGCGATGTCTCCTGATTACTAAGTTGGCGAGCTTCAACATTGATATTAATACCATGGGAGTGCTATTTCTGTGAGGGCAGGGCCCAGGCTCGGTCCTTTCCAGCTGTGATTATCTGTTTCCTGTGTGATGTTTATCTGCTGGGGTGAAGTAGCAGTTTTTCCGGAGTAAATAGCACGGGGAAATTACCATTACTCGCTCTGTATAGCTTAAAGGGGAGAGGAAATCTCTTAATAACAGGGGTTGATGGAAACACAGTTTGTTGTTAGAGATTGTCCTGTTGACCAGGTCAGTCTCTTAAATCGGATGCGTGAACTTAACAGATACATTCTATCACACAAAACCATGCTGTTATGCAATTCTGCACTATAACATTTGCACAATGCTTAACAATGCTTAAGGGAAACGTTTGACATTTTGGGAAGTACACTTATTCACTTTCCTTTCAAGAGAAACATTAGAAGTTTCCTACCACTCTCGTGTGTGTGTGTTAAATATGAAGTTCCAGCCAACAGCCGGTTAGCTTAGCTTAGCATAAAGACTAGAAACAGGGGGAAACAGAAGGTTACAAACTAGCATAACTTAATTGATATGTTTGTATTATATAATGTTGAACCAAGCTGAGACAATCAGTTGAATGTCCTGCCTCTGTATCATTTATTTCTGTTGACCAAAATATATATTTTTAAATATTTTTGAAACGTTTTATTAATATTTTCAGTCATTTTCAAGCATACATAGACCCTGAAAAAGGCACACAAATAAGTTGGGATAAAATCACTTTACATATTTCCGTTGTATTTGTGCATTATAATATTTTTTACAACCTGGAACTGTTCTATAATAATATTTTGAATGGTTATTACTCAAGCTTGGTACATTTTCGTGTCTGTCTTTGTCCATGTATTTCGGGTTTGTGGCTGGCAGTTTTATACTTTGCTTAATGAACAAAATCATAAAAAATGATTGAGTTTGTGCTGAAAAAAAAATACAATTTAAAATATTGTATAACCTCTTCAACCTCCAAAAGCAAAAAACTTTTCATGTACTCTCAACAGCTCTTAATATCATATCGTTTAAAAAATGTTTAACAAAGAATTTTTTTCATTAAAATGAAACTAGACTCCAGATGGTTAAATGACATAAAATAGATATAATGTGTCATAGAGAGCTTTAGAGGAGCTGCTCCTGTTTCTTTATGCAAAAGTAAGCTTACCGGCATGACAGTGATATCTATCTCCTCATCTAACAATAAGCGTATTTCCAGAAATGTTGGAGAAGGCGTGCAACTTATTTATTCAAAGCATGTAGACTCATGCTGACAGCCTCAACAAAGAACAGTTGAATCATACGTCAAGTCAAATATGCAAACATTTGCTTTGTTGACGAGCAAAACAAAATGTGGTTCGAATGAGAAAACCCCCCACAAGCAGGAAATGATTGTCACTTCCTATAATAGATGGAAAAAATAGGAAAAAACTAAGAAAAATACATTCATCAATAAATGTAAACACACCCAATGACTTACCAGAGCCCTCAACTGACTTTGTCATCCGAAACCCAAAAAAGGATTGTTTTATTTAGGACTGTTGGCTGTTTACACACAAAGAACAAGCAGTATATATTGAGGTGAGGACGTAGCAGGTAATCAGTCAGACGGAGTAAACACTTCTTCTTCTGTAATGTGTTTGTTTTGCCCTGGGTCTGTTTACACTCTCTACAGGAGCATGTTTCCCTTCGTTTCCTTAGCTAATCCCTTAATCACTTGTGTCGAGTTGCAAAGACGCAGCACTCCCATGTCCCCCATGGGGTTGGAGCAAAGTCACAGTGTGCATCTTGCTTTGTGTTTGCCTGTGGGTTTTAGTTTGGGTTTTTGTTATGACAATGTTGGTGTACAACTCTGCTAATCTGACAAAACCAGGACTGAGCGTCTTCCAACAACCCAAACAAAAGACTCTCATTTGTTCCAGCTGGACACTGATGAATTATGTAGAAGAACACAAGTTTCAGGTACAAAAACACAGAGGATTGTCCAACAAGTTCCCTGAGGTCAAGGTCAAGTCTTTTTTCAGCAAACAGTCGCTGGGTGCCACCGTTGCAAATGGCTACTCTCGCCCCCGTCACTGTCTCACCCATCACCGGTCGATGCCCTTGCGCTCTACATGCCCCTCTCCAGCCATCTGTTTTTCCTCTCTCCTCACTGCTCTGCACTGGATTTCTTTGCTCGGAGGCCTCCGACCGAGGGCCAGGCGTTGGTCCAGCTGGTAGTCAGCGGGACCGGGCTGCAAGCTTACAAACTGACGCCCAGATGCGTTCTCACCATAGGGTGAGGTACAGTTCATCAATCACGCCTACTCTCCCAGTTTAGCCTCTCCACAGGGACTCTGGGGGGGGTTGGTGTATAGCAAATGAATCAATATTTTTGATTCGTGGTTAGAATGAGATAATGTGATACATATGGCAGCACCCCCATCTCAGATGTTTAGCAGGACACCTCAGCATTAAATGTGTTGTGATGTGATTTCCCCTCCTTCAAGTCCCTATCAATGTTTTCCAAAGTCACAATCCAGAATGGGAAATATTACAGTTTATTTCTCAAACGCTCATGTTAATCATGTAATCTTCATTTTACTAGCAAAGGTCAAGATAGGGGTCCTAAATGGGATTAATTTAGACTAAATTGCATCCTACAAGTCCTGCAAAACATAAAAAAATATATGTTTTATACATTCTTAACTGTTATTATCTATATTTTATATTTAACTTAGAACATTATCACGATGAATATTATTCTAGATTATCTCAGTTGTGGTAGGGATTCAGATTTAGGCTATGTTACTTTATATTTGTGTTTAGGTCATTTTTATTTTTATTTTAAAATGTGCAAATTATAAGTCAAGGTTGATATAAAGTGGCTATTTTGTCCATGCCAATGTCTTTTTGTCATATTACCTTTATAGTTAACCATAAAGGTAACACTATCTAATAACAGACACTAAATGAAATCAACACACTGGACACATTGGACTGCTGATATAGATTTTCCATTCGTTATTCTAGTCCACCAGTAATGCACAATTACTTATTTCAGGCACCACCTTTTTTTTTTTTTTTTTTTTCTTCTCCTCCTCCTCCTCCTCCCTCTAGTGCAGCTCCCACTACGCATGCTCCAGCCTCTCCTGCAAAACCACATGCGTCTCCCAGCTCGGCTCTCTCCGGTGCCAAGGCGGAGAGATGCGCACACCGAGGACGCCGCAGCACAGAAATGCGCACAGCTCCGACTCCAGCTTCACCTCCTCCCCGCACCCCGTGACCCGTTCTCTCAACACCTTCTGGGGGTGGTCACAGGAGGGAGGAGGGGGTATGGATAACTTTGGCACACTTCGCATGTCACGGGAGATGCCCTGCGTCGTCTGGAGAGCGGTGCTGCCCAGCGGCTGATCCGAGAGAGCACAATAACGCAGAAGAGACTTGAGAGAAGAGGAGGAGGAGGAGGAGGAGGAGGAGGAGGGGAGAGGAAGACCTGATTCCAGTCATTTCTATTCCCAGCTCCTCTCCCACTTTATTGTTTTTAGAGATGATCACGGAGCTGGTGTGCACCGCCGTGGCTGTGGGTCTCTATCTGAACACGCTGGACGCAGATTTCTGCTACGATGACAGGTAGGCATCATCATCATCACCACCATCATCATCATCATCACCATCATCATCACCATCATCTCCTCCACTTGTCATCTCTCTCTCCACCACCGCCTGTACCCGCATGTGTGCTTTTGTCCGTAGCCTGTGAATGAATCAGCGCTTATATTCTGAGTGAAAGGCACAAAGCACAGGGAGAAGGAAGAGGAACACACTGAAGACCAGTATCACTAAAATACAACTTCTGCTTATTGAGTTCATGTTTGCTTTTATTATCTCAGCTGCCTTGGGTTGCCTTAAATGTCTTGGTTTTAATTTCTTCCATGTATTGTTAGGATTTACAATATATACAGTACCAGTCAAAAGTTTGTTCACACCTTCTCATTCAACTACTTTGAAGAATGTAAAATATAAAACATATTCTGGTTTGTTGAGGATTTGTTTGTTTATCACATAATTCCATATGTGTTGCTTCATAGTTTGGATGTCTTCAATATTAATCTACAATGTAGAAATAAATAAAAATAAAGAAAAACCATTGAATGAGAAGGTGTGTCCAAACTTTTGACTGGTACTGTATATATATTTATCTAAAACAAAAATCTATTAAACTAAAAAAAAATGAATCAAAGAGTGAAAAAGAGTCAGTGCAGCGGCCTACTTATAACCAGTTTTAATATATACAGTACCAGTCAAAAGTTTGTTCACATCTTCTCATTCAACTACTTTGAAGAATCTAAAATATAAAACATATTCTGGTCTGTTGAGGATTTGTTTGTTTACCACATAATTCCATATGTGCTCCTTCATAGTTTGGATGTCTTCAATATTAATCTACAATGTAGAGAAAAATAAGAATAATAAATAAAGAAAAACCATTGAATGAGAAGGTGTGTCCAAACTTTTGATTGGTACTGTATATTTTAAGATATATATGCTTGATAAATAGAGCGAGCATCACATGTCCACAACAGCAGAAATAAGTTAGACATGTTGTGAGCTGGCTGCAGTATAAGGTCCCATCCATCTCCTGCTGCTCAACATGAAGTGGTTCAGATGCTCTCCTTTGTGTTGATGAAGCTCTGGTGCCTGTTATAACTACGCCCTGCACCCCCCCTGGGGAATTACAGCTAATTTGAACCGGGAGTTTCATTTTGCAAACAGCTGAGTAAACATATCAACACTATCATGCAGTGGAGGGGCATTCTGGGGAAACATATGCTGCCCTGACGGACAGTGACGTAGAGGTAGAGGAAAATAAACTTTCACTAACAAAAAAAGATCCTGTGTCTCTTCAAAAATATAGTTTGGTTAGTCATATTTATTCATTCATCCATTCAGTTTACAGCAATGTCAAACATAAAAAAGCAGTGCATGTCTCTGTCAGCAATCAGAGAATATTTGGCAATTTTGCTCAAAATGATTATCAATCATTGCAATAGTTGCAGATTTTTTTTTTGTCCTACAACTAATCGTTTCTTACTCTAAATAATGTTTATTTATATTTTTTTGCTATCATTTCTTACCCTTTTTCTTCTTTTATATTCCATGCCTTATCTATCTAGGCCTGTGGACATCATTCAAATGAAATAATCACTATTTGTTGGGCTGCTCTTGATTTATGTCCACACTCAGGGTTTAACCTGTGATGAGGTGTCACTGAGTCAAAAAAGAATGACCCACTGATAGAGACTTCTCCATGAATTATGACCGAGCCGTGTTCTGAGCCTGTTGTGTTTCACATCCACTAAAAAGAAAAATCTGCTGTTACATTTTTGCTAGTCGAGTTTGCTTTCCATACATCTGTGCTTGAGAGTAATCGTCCTTCATGTAAAAGTTCAGCACTGCAGCTGGTCCCCCTTTTTAAAAAGAGCGGTTCGTCATCGAGCGGTTCGTCATCGACTCTGAAATATTGTTTATGGGCATGAGGGCGTTTCGGCTCCTGCAACGGTACTCATATTAATTAGTCTTACATTATCAAGTATTAAATCATAAGATGAAGTGCTGATATGCAAGGTATGTGGTAGATTTCTCTGTGGATTTAAAGAATGGAACAGCGTACCGTACGCTGCGTACGGGGCGCCTCCCTTATTCGTCTGCTGCTCTGTCAGTGGTTGCTGTCTGGTAAGCATCTCCACACACCCCAAAAAGGTCAAAGATCGCCCCACTTTACTTTTCAGCACCATCCGTGACCCCTGTGTGTGTGTTATAAGACAGAGTGTGTGTGGAGGTGAAGGAGGAGGAGAGGTATTTGAGGGACATAGGGTGGTGGTAGAAATGAGCTCCGTATGCCGTCTCCAGTTCCATCGCACCTCACCAAGAATCCCTGTAAAGCGCCCAGCGGGGGGGCTCTTCATCCATCAGCCTCGTCTGTAGAAGTGACCGCGACACTGGCCAGGTTGTCAAAAAAGCCCCTCGGTGACAGATTACCCGCGGCGCCTTCCCTGCCCGCTTCGGCCTACGCTCGCACTCCATCCCCATTCGGTGAGAGTTCAGTATTCGCCCAACGCTGCGTATCTGTCAAAGTCACCGTGGTAATTTACGCTCTTGGGGACACACTCTGGCGTTTTGGTTCAGCGATCTCACATGGAGGAGGTTGAATACCAATCAGAGGTCTGACCTTCCCCTGGTCGTCCATCAAACGGCGTCTTCTCTCGGGGTCAAGAGTCGTGTGCTCCCGGGTCGCTTCCCTCAGGGATTAGAGGAGAGTTATGAGCAAAAGGTTAAGGCGGGAGGAAGATGGAAGTGGAGGAGCGTTGCAGTTATAGTTCTGACCTGGAGTTGTCTAAGAAGATTGTCTCTGTTGTAGACAAATTTGTTCCTCTATGTTTGTCTTCCTTGTTGTGAGCTGAGACAGTCTTATCTGACCTTTTCACCCTGTAATCAAATTATTTTCACATGTCACATGCAGTTCTGAACATCGAAGACGAGATGGCGGAGCAGATAGTTCTAGGCACTCAGACTTCTGGGGATGTTCTGGCCGAGCTCTGCTTTTTCAATCATGGCAAGTGTTTTTCCTGGGCACTGCTCATGGTACAGCTGAGCACTCTTAAGTATTCCCAATGAAAAAGCCTCTGCGTGTGAAATGACTTTGTTTTACGGGAGCTGGGAGAGGACTTGAGCCAGGCACATTTTTGGATTTGGGAAATAACCAAGAAATGATTTGCTAGTTTACAGTTTCTCGTGTTTAGCCAAATGTAAAGGTAGACTTTATGATTTTTTAAACAAGCTATTCACAGTGCTGATGTGTTAATGTATGTCCGGGCTTGTTTGATTGATTGCTTGAGACTTGTGGACTTGGATTGGAAATTATATTTAATGTAACCTGTGGGCTCTCCTTTGAATACTCATCATCGGGGATTTTGACAGGCTAACAAACGAGGCTCCTCATGATGCCGACATTTCAATGATATGTTTTTTAATAAACACCTTTTTGACAAATCAACAACGTAAAGGACGTCTTTACCAGGAAGACTTGGACATTATTCCGTAGACACAGAAAATGAAGCAAGGACAAGCGATAAGGAAGGCGACATTGGGAAATGAAATGCATCCTAAGTGGATTTCAGCATTCATAGATGCGAATCCCAAACGGTCTGTGACCCCAATCTCGTTACAGTCCCTCTCTGTAAGAAATGCATTATGGTCCCTCGGGGGATTAAAGAGAAAACATCTTTGTTTCGAAAGAGCATAACAATCTCGGGGCAAGAAGCCGGGTTCAGAGGAGTTTTGTATTTCACTGACGGGCATATTCCCCATTATAATTTCAGTTTCATTCTCGATACGAAATATCCTCATCGTTGAAAGAGAAAATGCTCGTCCTACCCAAGGTTTTAAATAAGTAAATATACCACACAAATGACACAGGGGTGACGTAGAGTACTGACTAACAATGAAGACGGACGATCACGGAGTTGGTCGGTTGCGACATCTGTTACTTTTCTATTCTGGTTTCCGAGGCCAACCGATAAATGCATCAATATGGGATTGTCTTTAAGAAGCAGCCTTTCATCTTAGTTTCAAACCATATTGCTTTGAGTTCAAGTGCTAATGATTTTCCTCTATGTATGGTAATGGTGCACACATTGTTTTACCCCCTGGATCACCTTTAAATATAAAAAATATCTCAGTGAAACCCTCCAAAGAGCATAAAACAAAAACATGGAAAGAACATGGGAACTGCCGGTTGTTCCATGTATGAATTTATATGTAGCACCTATGTGGAATCGTGCTCAGTTAAAGAGCTTTGTTGTGTCTGGAATTTCCATATGCTTGTGTCAACTGAGATAATAGAAGCAGTAAATTCAGTTTTCATTACAGTGTTGCTATTGTGTCCTTGCTACTGTCTGCTGGCTACTTTCAATTTATTTTATCATATTGCTCTTTGAAAAAGTCATTACATCACTTACTAATTACTCAATATCCAAATTTATTAGGAACATAATTCTTCTTCATTCTATTTTCTTTTCTCCGGTAAAGGTGCCCTTCAACAACTCCAGTTTTCTCAAATGTATTTTTTGGCCCTTTGAGAACGACAAGCCGAGTGCCATAAAGTCTCATTACCTTAGAGAGCCGTATCTCTACCGGTGATATCTCCATAGGCAACTCACAACAAAACAATCTAGATTGATAAATAGCACTACAGGAATGAGGAAAATATGTACTTCTGTTATTGGGATGAACCGTCCCGTTAAAACATAAAGATACATTAGTCATTTTTCTCTGAATCAGATAATCTAAACCTAAGTGTTTGTGTCGTTATAGGGTTGTAAATGTAACTTTGTTGGCTCATCAAACAGTTGGAACGTTTCAAGCACATTTTTGATTATGTTCCATCAAAAGGACCTTAATCATCTCTGTTTTCCATAACTGTTCATAATTGTTATCTCTTATGGCTTGACGCTCCCAAGGCTCACTGTGATGGGTTTGGGCCCACTCGCTGTAGTTAATGTTGCCAGAAATCTTTATGCCTCTAGTGGAATGATTATCTAAAACACGTGCCCTAGTTGTGTTGAGGCTGTTTAAGTTATATTATGTGCTCGGAGCAGATAAATATTGAGGAGGGGATGTAGGCTAATGTTTTCGTAGTAACTTGCCTCTGCACTATACTTTTGCTCTGGTTTATGCTTTAAGATGCTTGTTTAAGAAAGGAGATGCACTTATGACTTCTGGTGACTAGTAGTTCTCTTGAATACCTATGTTGAATACACTTCCTGTAAATCGCTTTGGATAAAAGCGTCTGCTAAATGACTGTAATGTAATGTAATGTAATGAAATGAGCAAGAGAAATCTCTTTCTTTGACTGCAGGAAGTAATGCAGTTGAGGTGAAAAAGCTTTTGTCTGTCAGGAGGAATTTTAGCGTTTTAGAGATGAGTAACACCGCTTAAAGAGGAGTAAAGATTTAAATGAAAATTATTGTGAGTGAAACTGATGAAAAAAGTGTTTATGAAGGGTAATTTGAGATGGTTTTGAGGCTTATAGCCACAACTGGGTACATAAAGAATTATGTGTTTTTGAGGAGAAATTGGCAAACCTCAGGAAAAGTGTGGTTTGGTGGTTAAAAAAATGCTGATGTTGCCATCTTGTGAACTTTCCCAATGTATTTGAGCAATATAATGTTTTTACTCATTGCCAAAGAGTCTGTAGCCTTCTCAGAATTGGGGTAGGAGGGATCGAACTATTAGTCAAACAAAAGGAGGGCGTGAGCAAAGAGTCTCTTTCTGATTACAAGCAGATTTAAGTCACGAAAGCACTTAGTGGTCAACTCTGCAGATGTTGTGGATTTGAAACTGCTTTAAAGCCACAATTGAAGGCTCGAACCCAGTTATGTTGAACGGGATGAATTATAATTTATCTTTGGGTTTATAATGGTGTCCGGTTCAACGTTGACAGTAAATGACAGTAGATGTGCTGAAGACAGAGGATGAAATAGTAAAGCCTATCTTCTTACGCTGGGATGCTCTCCAGCTTTTACAATCCTTGAAGGGGAAGGAAAACATTCTCCTGGGAAATAGAAGAGCTTGCATGGCTTGTCCTTCATAATGAAAGGGTATTGAGGCACGCATAAGGCAGATTTATTTTTATCAGAAAGATTTATTAAAGGTATTGTCATTGCCAGTTAAGGGTCTGAGTTTGAAGTAGCTGCTAGCCAGAGTAACTCTGAGTAAGTTTGTTTTTTCTTTATTGCTATTAACGTTAGTTTTAATTGTTTTATAAAGCCAGTCTTTAATACTTGATACCACCCTTGCCTCTTGAACCACTTCTCATATTCGGAGAATGGCTTTGATTATTTTTAGGATGTCCCTCCTCCAATCGGGTCCCAGCGATGCACGATGCTGGTTGAGGCTGCTGCTGCTAACCCTTGGCTGCCCCGTATGCTTCGCAGGCCGCAGTCCACCTGCCCATCTGCCAAGACACGACCACGAAACCTCAGTCCCATGACCCTCCCTGTATACACACCATATGTGGATCCCAAAACACTGGTATCCATTGACAACAGGGCATACAAGTTTGCAAGCACAACTGCAAGATATATGTCAAAGCCGTAGATTTGTCATGCCAGATCTGGGAGTATGGCAACCGCAAACATAATCTCACAAGTTTCTTATCAGGCCAACCACATGCTGACTGCGAGCCCTCACAACTGCTCTGCACCATGGGCTTGAATTTCCACCTCAGTGCACTAAACTCACTTTGAAAGCATAGCTGCTTTTTGTGGCGTTAGATTACACTGAGAGGTTATCATACACTTTCTCTCTTAAACTACAAGGTGGACTTCTATATCAACTTAAAGCAGTTGTGGTGTAATACAAAACCCAAACCAAAGCTGGGGATCACACGAATCCCAAGCAGTTAGCCTTTCTACCTTTTGTAATCAATAGCCAATGAGTATCATCTTTCAGTGACCGGGGAGGTTTTTTTTTGTCTGTAGCCCAGAACAGCTGTCAGAACAGAAAATCAAACGTGGGTTTTTTCCGCAGCACTTGACTATGCGCTCATATTTCACCACAGCTCGTATCCGCTCTGACTGTGAAAAGCACTCTGGATGTGAGGTTGAACTTTCATCCACGTCCTCAGAATCTGTTTGTGCATGTTGAGGGGTTTGTGTTTCTCTTCCCCTGGTGATGGTGAAGCTGTCAGTAGTTAATGGTGTAAATGATCAGGTTGACGGAGCAGGTGTTGCCAGATTGGGAGGTTTTCTTCCCAATTGGGTTAGTTGCATTTAATTGGGCGGGCTGTAATTATTTTGTCTACTTTTTGGTATAATCAACAAAAGGTTGCCTGTATTCATGCCTGTTGTAAAACTGCAACTTTCTGTTTTTACTACATCGTTTTTGTCTGGTGTATAGTGTGTTAATTTGTTAGCTTTTGAGATGCTGGTAGGGAGATTTTTGATACAGCTCAGCTAGTTGTTTCGTTCTGTTTCCAACCTTTATTCTAAGCTAAGCTGAGCAATTGCGGGCTGTAGCTTTATTTTGTACCTTACAGATATGTCATTTCTTATCTAACTCTCTGCAAAAAAACAAACAGGTATATTTCCCAAAATATCTAAACATTCTTGAACCTTGCTAAGGTTTACCACACTCAGAGTTTCTCAAATAAACACCCTGGTCTAGATACTCAAGATAAAGTAAGAAATAAATGTCTTTGTATTGCAAAACACATTTTGTTTGGCCAATACCTATGATGAGGTGGATATTGTGCCAAGCAAGCTATGATGAAACTCCCATTCATCTCAGCATGGTATATTGACCACTATGCTTTGCATTGATTATATTATAAGTACCAGTAGCTTCACAAAACAAATATAGATTCATTAGCTTGGCAACCTTGGCACTGAACCCTAGCTGAGCACTGCACACACTCCTTCCATTTCGACGCATGGCCACTCCAGCTAACTCTTGTAAAATGTACTAATATGCATAAGGCTCTCTGGGTCAGAACAGGGCCAACGTTGTGTGGGGGAAAGTCGGCTTGTGCTTCTCACCTCATAAAAACCTGAGAGGGGGGGAGAAAGCGAGTTGGTGTGAGGGCTTGAGGGATTTAAGATTCAGGAAGGATCAGATAACAGCCCCTGCTACCCTTTACTCAAGGGCACAGTTATAGTGTTTGGTATTGAGATGTAGGAGGCGTGAAGTGATTATACTGGAAGCTCTGTCGCCTAAGTGTGCTACAGTTGGTATTTGTTTGCCTTCAATGTCTTTGTAGCATGATATCGGAGACATTCTAAAGACATTTTTCCGAAGCGGAACGTGTAGGAGGACATGAACGTGAGGGTTTTTAGATGGGTATGCTGTGATTTATCTCTAAATTCAGGATAGCATTTTGTACACATGTATAAAATGTCTCAGAAATCTTCTAATTCTTGTAAAACAAATAATTTGTTATTCTCTGCACATTAGGTTTATAAATGTTTAAAAGGGACATTCATATTTAATCCACATGATTTTATCTGCGGATGTAGATAGACGTTTTTCTTTTACTGTTTCCTCCTTATAAGCGCCCGATTGTGCAGAACAATGATGAACTAGATAATGCAGATAGAGGAAGTGTGGAGGTCTCAATGAAGCTGTACTATTTAGAGGTTCTCTCATTGTGTAATAGAGGGCTATTTAGAGGAGTGATGAAACAAGTTGCAAATTAAAGGATATGATAGTTATTACTATAGGTAGTTGGAAACAGAAGGAATTGGTGACTGTGGTTGAAAAAAATGGTTTGGAAAACAGGAAATCAGCATAGCTTGATACTAAGCTGTTCACAGTTGGAATTGAATCTTCCTGCATCACCATATGGCCACAGATTTTAGTTTTGTGGTCCACCATTTCCCGCCCAATGGAAACACACCAGTCCAGTCAGGTTTGGCTCTGTAATAAGCCAATTATTCTCTATTTAGAACCATAAAGCATGGCACCCTTCAATTTATGTATCCTCCTTCATTATCTAGGCAGGGACAGGAAACATTTAAGCCAATCTTCCCATTCTGTTGGTCTGCCCATGAAAGCATTGCTCAATGGCCTGCTCACCCATCTCACGGAGGGGAACTGAACTCCTCATTTCTGCACAATTGGTCTCCGTAGCTAATACTCTGGGCTTTCTGGAGATAAGGTAAATCGCTGTTTAAGTAAACATGACGCTCCTGACTGTAAGCAACCCACAGTGGAAGCCAGCCTTGATAAATGGGAGAAATCTGCATTTGATAATGGCTGTTTTCCTGCCTCAGTCACCCCGAGATAAACCAGCTCCGTATTTATCTTTTTTTACTGAATGTAATTTGTTTCTCACCATCATTCTGATATTCATGGATCAATGGCTATAGGGCAGGCGGTATGTTTACAGTGCTTTCAAGATGAGATGGGACACTGCAATTTATTTTTGATGTATGTTGGCTACCACATCACTTCACAGTTTACCCTTTCAGTTTATCATTTTCATCTTTTAATCTGGTGGACTGTATAGAAGGTCACTGAATTATGCATGTTTTGCTGTTGATAAGATCATGCCTGGGTTTATATGAGCTCTGTGATGCATTTTTTCAATTTCATTATGATAAGAAACACCAAACAGAGAGCTTGAACTGTCAATACTTTGATTGATCGAACCCCGGTCTTAAAGAAATTCAGTATCCTAAGGTAACATCCAAAGGCGCTGCCCTGATGTAGATTGGTATCTCTGCTCTGGTGACATGGCCAGCAGACAGATTCGAGGTCACCACTGAGTGTGACGGTGCCAGCTCATCCACCTCGCTGGGTGCATTTCATCAGAAAATCCACACAGACATTTTCCCCCGAAGGCTCACTCATTACCGTGATACCACATCCAGTCAATCCATTACCGAGACGGCTGACAGCGGCAATTTATTCTACACTCTGTGGCCTCACTGCTTTTTTTTTTTACTGCTTTGACCAGCAGCAACTACTCACTGATAGCTTTATCAGCACAAGTAACAAACCATGAGACATCCTTGTTGCAGACAGGATAGATGTCTGTCCGTAAAGCGGAATGACCCATCCTCGTCCCTTTTTAACAGAGATATGGAGATGCATGCTATCTTTTACTTATTTCTGGAGAGTTGGCTTCATAATGTGGCAGTACACCATCTGATCTTGTTTTACAGTTGTAGGGACGTTACAAGAAAAGTTTGAAATGTTGGGAAATACTCTTATTCTGTTTCTTCCCGAGAGTAAGATGAGTAGATTGACACCACTCTCACGTCTGTGCGCTCAAAATGAAGCCACCACAAGTCTGCTGGCTAACTTAGCTTAGCACAAAGACTGGAAAAAGAGAGAAACCGCTATCCTGGCTTTGTCTAAAGTCCACAAAATCTGCCTACTTGCATCCTCATGTCAGTACTCTTAAAACCGTGGAAATGTTTTGGAAGAGTTCCTTCCATCAGTGCTCTCTATAGCTGTGAATTATATGTTGAATAACAAAAGGAACAACTTGGCTACAATCACTTGTAACCCGGTCTGCCATACACATGTCATGACGTTGTAGGATGACATCATGTCTGCTTGTCCCTCTAGTCCATATCTGAGGGGAATATGGTACCTTTATTATGTAACACGATGCATTTTATGGTTTCATAATGGAGTTTTTTGCAGCATTTGAAACAAGGCTATATATTTTGGAACCCCTGCTGATAGCTTGACAGACTTGGAATATATTAAACCTCCTGCAAGGCATTGCATCTGACATATTTCATTATTGCGCTGGATTCTGTTTGTTTCATAATTCATACGCTATAAATACTTGTGCTGGCCTTTGGATATTTGATAGAATTATTGCATTGTTAAGGTGTTTTAGAGCTGACTGAAAACGTGGCTTGACTTAAAAGTACCTTTGAACCACTTCAGCCAGCTTTTGCTTTGTCCTAAGTTAAGGGTCAAATGGATGGGGTTTGACTTCATTGGTTCCAATGTGAGAGTCGAGTTCAGGCAAATGGTTTCGTTGTACCAGCCGTGTTCAACAGATCACAGATCAGAATGTGAAAAGATGTTAGATAATTAGCACAGATCCTTGAAAAGAAGACAGATTTGGTTTGGGTTGGCCCCTGTGGTACCCCTCTATAGCTACAGTTTCTCTCTGGCTAATGCTGGAATGTGACAACTGGTCACGGCAGAAGAAAGGAGGGCCTATTCTGGATTGGATACAGTGCCGTACGGCCTGTTAGTGCAGCATACTTGGCCGTTACAAATGCTGCATGTGAATCTGACCACTGAGAGCTGTTGAAGCAGAAAGAAGCCTCGCTGCTCCTGAGTGTGACACTGTTTTTCTGCACTCATACCCATTCTTTACATACAGCATAAAGACACAAATCCTCTACATTCTTAATGCATTTTTGAAAAATTCCGGATCAGATTACAAACCAATTCTGGTGGAGGATTTAAGTATTTTTTTTTTTTCATATCAGAGAAAGAAGGCTTTTGAGCAGGAACAGAATGCACCATTGTTTCTCCAGCTGCTCCGTTCTTGGCAGCGCTGCAACACTCAGATGATCCACTGGCTCCGTGATTTGTCATCAGCAATTAATGTTGTCCTCATTATGATCTCGGCCGCAGATCAAAAATGATCCAGTTTCTCAAAGGGACGCAGAACTTTGAACAAAAGTTTGATCTTCATGGAACAGACGTGAAATATGGACTCCTCATATCCACATTTGATTAGCCTTCAGTAAAAGAACTCTTTCATTAACTATTTATACCGGTGTGCTATTTTATAGCAGAACAAGAGTCGGGTATACACAAGTTCAATCTTCAAGATACAAGTTTTTGGGGTTTGGTGCACAGATTTTTTGTTCAGAATGGAAAAAAAGGAACCTCTTGCCAACAGACCCAGCTAGACAAGCCAAAGTCTGCCATGCTGTTGATTCAAGTAAATTGTGTGCCTGCAATCCTCTGTTTAGGGTATTGTTGGGTATTGTTGATGCAGAGTGTACACGCCTAGTGCTCTGCGAGTGTGTGAGTAAATTTGAATATGTGTTCATGCAAATTATACAGCTGGACTAAGGTGAAGAGTGAGCCGAGATCATTGGCTGTCCTTTTCTGTGCCGTGACTCTTCAGGACCCTTCAACGTTCATCTGTTCCCTGTAGAGAAAAATCAATGCCAGGCAATATATTTGTCCTCGGTGTTCCAAGTCCCTCCATTTTAATTCAAGTGTGGGAGTGAGGCTTCGATAATGATGAGTGTAGGTGGCTGGAGGTTTTTTATAGGTCACTGTGCCAACACCCGCAGCTTTGCTGGAACTAGGCCAGTGGAATTGATTGTAGAAGCAGAAGGTAAGATGCATTAAGGAGGTAAGGGAAAAGGGAATAGGCGTTGTACCTGGTGCTGAAACAAATACATGATCATAAGCTGGTGATGGTAAAGTAGTCATGCCACTGGAGGTGTAATAGTGACCTCTGGAGAATACTTGGACAGGAAGATGGCTCATTTTAATGAATGAGAAGTAACAGTTTGAATTAATTCAAACGCATGTAGCCTTATCCTAAAATATGGCTGTGTCTAAATAAGCCACTATTTACTACTATTGTGTACTATATGTTTCTGTGTGAAAAATGTGCAGTATTGTGCCCTCGAAAATTATTTTATGGAAATAAGTACTATCCACAACATTTTATAGAGCCCTTTACAATTACAATTGCAGTTTTCATTTTTCATAGCATTTGCTTGACACCTCATTAAATAATTAAACATAAGTGTTGGATGGAAGTCTCAGAAATGTACTGTCACTTTTGAGTGTCCATTATGTAAGGAGCAGTAAAGTAGTAACTTTAAAAATCCATTTTCAATAATTCCAGCAAGCGCACTTCTCTATCTTAACAATCCCATTTTTTCAATGCGAAAAATCCATTTAGAGTAGAGTAGACTACTGACTGTCCCTTATTCAGAGAGGGATTATAAGGTGACATCCCTGTTGAGCAGTTCTGCATATTACAGTTTGACAGTGAAAAGCAGCAAATTACATCCCAGCAAAATAGCATAACTTTGCATAAATTCTCGCAGATGAATCAATGTTGTATTTGCAGAAGCGACATCTGTCTGGCATTTTAAATCATATCATCAGCCTGCACACAGCTGTGATTTATGTATTGTTTGGCACAGCCAGAAAACAGCACTCGATCCGTTTTTAATCAGGCGTCACATTTATCACTGCGGATGCAGGCGACTCAGGGAGGCCACCCTAATTACCCGTCCACAGTCAGACACTGTAATCAACAGTCGAGGCCATGTTGGATGCAGAACTTGGACAGACTGATTGGCTGCTCATTTTTTTTCTGGTAACATGCCGGAGGTTGTTTTCTGTTTGGATCCCACCGTGGGGATGGATGGATGGATGGATGGATGGAGGGTGTTAAAGTTGGCCACTGTTTCGCTGATAAGAGCTGGATGTGTGGGGAGCCAAAGAATTTACAAACCCTTTAAAACTCTCAGCATCCATTGCTCCTGGATATTGGCTCATTTAAATGTGCTTCTCACTGTGGATGTTGTCGGGCACAGTACCATACTGTTGGCATATGGCGTTTTTATTGGGTGAGGCGTTTTTTTAAATACCTATGAATTTCACATTAAGAGCTCCAATCTTAATGTGTAAGGGAGGAACAAATATCTATTAGAACCATTTTCTAAAGACGTTCCTGGTAGTTTTTGGGAGGTGCAAAACTGTAATTTGCTTTTGAAAAAAAATGAGCTTTACACTCCCCAGACCTCCCTCTCAAGTGTTTTTCAATACAACTACTTTCACACATATTTCTTTTTTTAAAGGTACAAATACTCTAGTGGAAGGTCTGCTTTTAAACTTGCTTCAAATAGCTGCTGTTCTGTATGGACAAACTGTCACAAGGACTTCTTTTGCATCTGCAGTTGTACATTTAGTTTTCATGTTCATCATATAAAACCTTGATTAATTACGCAGCTTTTTTGAGCCGGTCTTTTCCTTTCACTGTATCTGATGTATTTATGCCCTGGGGAGAGAGCATTAGTTTTATTAGCCATTGATTTCCCATAGCCTTCCCCTTGCTGCGGGCAGAGGATCCATCATTGCCTTTTATTGACACCATCACTCAGGGGACTCTGTGGTGGGCCCTGCCTCCTTTTTAGCTGAGGTGGCAGTTTTGGCATTGTTGTAAGATCACCTCTATTTTGTGCAACCATCTAATGGGGGAAGCAATCAATCAATCACTTGGATGGAGATAAAGACTGTGTAATCAATCTGCTGAAGAATAGATGAAGGAGTTGCACTCTCGATGATTGGGTTCATAACTTTTAACCACAAAAAGCTTTGTGTTTTAAGAAATGTCTACGTCAGATATACTCTAATGACTGTGGATCTGTTTTCCACACTTATGAGGTAATAAACCAATTTTGATTATCAGTTGGTCAGACACAATATTGCATCACTCATCATTAAATATGTACTTTTGTTGCAGAGAGTCAGATGAGAAGATGGATACAACTCTTATGTCTGTCAGTTAGCTTAGCTTAGCATAAAGAGGGGGGGAGTTCTTCTTGTCGTAGTGAGCTTAGAGTTGTTTTATTGGGCTTATTTGTGATCTTTGGACAAAGCTGGAGTAGCTGTTTGCCCCTGCTTTTGGCCTTTTTAGGCTAAGCTAATCAACTCATTTTTGGCAAGAAAGCAAATAAGAGTATTTCTTTGAATTTGTAACTATACTTTAAGTATTAAATATATCATTGCACAACAAGTGTACACATTTTGCTTTGCACATTGAGGTTACCGGTAGGTAGGTAAGTCTAAAGGATTAGTCATCAGTGGGCGTATCACAAAATTTGTTTGCAACTCAAACTTGAACCAGTCCACAGATGATTGCAGAGCGCTCTTCTTGTTGAAACACACAAACTCTTCTTGTACCTGAAATGTAAGCACATGTACAGCACATGCACAATGGCTGCGCTGTCCTTGGGTTTCTGCTTCAGATTTATAAACTGGAAAAACACGGTGGCCATTCTGGCAATCGTTTCCAATTTCCCAATCCGAGGTTGAACCATGCCTAATTCTTAGATCTACAATATCTATTTGAAGCAGTCATGAGATTGGGAAGTTCAGAGATGTGGTTCAACAATCATTAAGAATTCACCACTGTGCGTCACTACCCTCAATTTGCTGATTGTTCTGGCCTCCAACTGACTCCCAGTTGGCGCTTTTTAAAGTAATATCCTGAAAACAGAGCTTGTGGGTGCGTCAATGCTTGATACTCACTTATGAAACATAAAAACAGGCTTTAATATGACGTATTTATCGATCAGAATTGAACCAGTAATGGTCTATTACAGAGTTGACCCTGGCTTATTTGGAGTTAGTTGTTCTTGTAATCAGGAAGCCAGCTTCACAGGGTACATGGAAGTGAGTTCTTGGCCTGACAGAAGAAAGACAGCCAACTTCCTGACACTCTGCTCTGACTGTTTCAGCCTCTTTGAAGCCGGGAGCCCCCGGAAGAAATCTGTTTCTCCTGATTGGCTGCTCGGACAGACTGAGGATATAGAGGAGGCTTTATCTTAATCAGTTGACTGTTGGGCTCAGCTTGATGATGACACTAAAACACTGGAACCCAGTGATGAGGAGTAACTAACAACAAGTGTGTTCTTTTGATTATTAAAATTAATGAATAGTTATATTACTTATTTGGACAAATATTGATGTGAGTGGAACGTATCTGTGTTTCGTAATTATCCTCAGTCTTTTATCAAGTAGAAACATTGTATGTTGCAGTGGGTCTGTGAACAAATAAAATAACTGCAAATATCAACCTTTGCCGTTTTAGAAAAATAGAAATACAACATCTAAAATAGACTGCTTTGTGTACTTGGCTGTGCTGTCAGGCTACGTTCTTCTTGAAGAGTTAAAATAAGCCATTTAACTGGCCTTTTCATTGCAACAAACTTCAGGCTGGTTATTCTGCACCCTTGGGAAAAATGCTGGAAGCTGCAGGATGGGCTATTTTTAATCAATGAAAAGATAGATCCAGTATACTGAGCAAGAGAGATAAAATGTAGGTTGCTGCCTTGAATACAAAGTGAGTTGCATCCTCTGTGTCTCAGGTTTATTTCCAGTAATATATGTATTTGTATCAAAGAGATTGCCAGATTTTTCCTCATTTTTTTCATGTCATCAGTGCCCAGCTATGTTGAACCACATCCAGCAGCAGTTAATCACTGTTCACACATTTCAAACGATGGAAAGAAACAAATAATTGCATCTGAGAGCCGTGCATGAAATCTGTCAAATTTCGTCTTAGGCACCGGCAAAGGGAAGACGCTCTGCAGGGCTGAGGATAAATCTTTCACAACTAGGCCGCTGGAAGAATGACGGAGTTTTATGAATGCTATCTGGACATTTATGTATTTTTCCTCTCCACCCATATTCGTGCCAGTTTGGCATGGGACTGAGTGTGGGAAAGCTGCTGTGCCACTTCTGGGGGTTATTGTTCTGCCAGTGGTTTCTATGACGTATGATGTTTGAACACTCCCTTAATGCTCGCTTCCTGACCAGCCTACAGATATACAAACTAAACAGAAACAAAGTAAAAGCAAATATTCTATTAACGCTTTTGTGCATAGTCTGTCTCGCTGGCATAACCATTTAGTGAGGAGAAAAAACTCAAACGGGAACGGTATCTTTATTAAGGTAGAAGGAATATTGATGAGGTTATAAAATCAGAAAGCCAGAGCTCATCTTACTCTTTCATCTTCATCAGCCCTGCCATCATGCTGTGGCCACATACTGGCAGGATTATAGAAGCTGATAATCAGCCAATGAATGAATCACTCAGGCCCAGCCGGTGAGCCTAAAGACTTTACGCATGATCGTTCCACCTTGCACTGTGATGGATGGGTAGATACTTCGAGGATGGATCTCCACGTGTTCACTTCCCTCATGTGGTGGAGTACAATACACTCCCCCGCTGCAGTGACCATTGGCACTGAAATTTATGGGATTTTTTATCCTCAACCAGCTGTGGCGTTCACCGGGAACAAAGCCATGACCAGTGTTTTCCTTCCAACTCCAGCACCACATGGAATTAGAACACTGCTTTGTATAGATTACATATTGTGTCAATCTATGCCTTGAGCGCACATACACACAACTTTTAAATCAGATTACTCGTTGACCCCTGACCCCCGTGCATGTCTCAGGAACTCCATGATCACTTTCTAATCCTGTTAGAATTGGATTAACACAGAGGTGATCTGGACCCTGACACCGACCCACACATACACTCTCTCCATCTCCCTTTAATACACTGCCCATTTATCTCCCTGCTTGTGCTGGTAAGACAGAATCGAAATGATGATGATGGCATCAATAATTGGTAATGGATGCGATGAGAGACTCCTCTTCCAATGCAAATTGTTTTGAGCACTCAGATAAATGCGATGTCTTCAATCAATGTCAGTAAATCATCAACCATTTGTTCTTGGTCCTCTGGTTCTAAATGAATGAATGATTTGGTAGTTGGTAGTTGATAGTTGGTGCATTTGTCGGTAATATGTTTTTGGGCCTAGAAAATATGTGAAAACAGTGAAAAATTCACCGTTTTCTGAAGCCAAGATGGAAGTCACTTGATTTATCTGACCAACAGTCCAAAAATAAAAAAAATATTCAGTTTGCAATAATATTAAAAACTGAAAATCAGCAAATCCTCATGTTAGAGAAGCAGAAACCAGAGAATGTTTGTTGTTCTCACCTGAATTGACTTGATTTGTTGTTTTTGCAGTAGAGATAGTGACAATAAAGGAAACCTGAAACTGATAATGATATGCAGCAAAAGGTTCCCTATTGGAGTCCAACTGGGGACATTGCAGTTAAGGTGTATGGCCCTTTAAGTCTTCTGTGACTCCATACCATTTAAGAACAAAATGGGTGTAAATTCATGGTGATCCAGGTGGAATTTCACTTGTTTATAAAGGTGGCAGCTCTGTAATCATAGTGCTCATTAGTGGCACATTGTCCCCCGTGATTTGTTGTCCCTTCAGTACGGCGGACCCGTCTTCTCACACAGTCTTAATCATCTGTGTTTCTGTGCACAAAGCCAGCAGCATCGGTGATGTGTTTACTTCAGCAGCATGCCAGCCCAAGATGAGCATTGTGTGAATAGGACTGTCTGCCGCTCCGTGTCTGTGTGCTTAATTAGCACTCTTGCTCAGTGAGGAGATGGAAATGTAATAGTTCTTGGCCAGACAACGGGCACTGAAAATAACTTGGTACCACAGCAGACCAGTTCAGATGAGTTACATTCTAAAGGAGAGGAGAGAGATTAAAAGGATAAAGGTAGTAAAGTAACGGTAATTGGATAGGGAGGTAAAATGGATGGTTGAAATGATATTAACTTCATAAATACAAAAAATCAAGATAAAAGAATGAATGGAGGTGGCTAGAAAGAAAGACATAATGCAAACAAAAAAAAAAGAACAAAGAGGTGATGATGTCCTTTAAATAATGTCCAGATCCGTATCCATTAGCAGCGCTGATTTCAGGATGATTGGCTAATCCATCTCATTACTGCTGTCAGGGAGCCAGAGGATGCTCTCTGCTACTAAAGGTTGTAATTCAGCCGGTCCTGATTACTTTAAGCGATGGCAGTTTACACAGCAGATGTTTATTAGAGCGGAGCAGGCGGGCCCGTGCACATGCAGCAGACAGAGAGGCTGGACCAGAGCCCAAATATTTAAAACAGACTCAAGTGCGGTGTTTTGAAATGCAGTTAATATTGCTGTTCTATTAGTGGACGCAATTATTTAAACTAAAGGTGGGTTTGTTGAGGATGAGCACAGAGAGCAATGTACTTTGGTGTAGAGCCGTATGCGTTTGTGCATAAACTTATCAGAAATCTGTAAACTGAATTTAACACAGATGCAATAACAAAAACAACTATTTTTATAGGATGCAGTCTAATTGAATTCCCAGAATAAATATTGATATTGTTTGGGAGTAATTGGTTAGACTAGCTTACATTACTATATGCTAAAGTAGTTCTGCTTGTATTTGGTAAGTTGTGTACAGACATACTGTATATTCACATAGCTCTGTAGCTTTTTACGAGAAATTGGGCGATGTGATGCACATTCCTGTTTTCTTACTTCTCTGCTGATAGATGGTTGGTGGCAGCGAAACGCAAAGACATGTGGCAATCCGACAAAAAAATAAAATAATGAATGAAATTGACTTTGCTAATGTGTTGAGGAGTAAGATGCACTCACATTTGTTAGAGCTCAATGTTACATGCAATGCATTTTGGTGAGAAATATTTAAAACATTACTTTTCAGTAAGGAAACTCTGAAGACACCTATTTTACCAGAAGTAGCCACTTACATACAAACACCTTCTGATAATCTGATTAACAGTAATGTTGGTGACAGGTTAAGAATACTCAACCCGTAATTTATATGATTATTTTACATCGAAGAGAGCATAGTAGAAAATATGTGAACTTTATTCCCTTGAAACTGTAAACATTTAATTAAAATATTATCCTGACAGATCCTTTTATAGCTGCGGCACAAAGAGGCATGGAATATCTGCCCTGTAGATTCTGCTCCACCTTTGCTGTATTTTTGGAAGACGCAATCATTTCCATTACACCCCCCTAAATCACGGAGTTATCTTTAAAAAAAACAAAAACTCTTCCTCTCTTTGTCCACATCTCCTTTGGGACTGATGTAGTATAATAATGAATAATGGCTTTCACTTCATCTAATCAGTGCAGAGAAAATCTCATTGGGTCCCTTATATTTTGCACATTCAATGTATATTTAGGGACTGTAGGTTCCAACAAGAGGCCCAGTGTGTGTCTGTAGGCAGCCACTGCACATGAAAAAGCAAATCACTGGTGGTGAGATCACTGTTGGGGAGGTGGTGGAGTGCTAAATTTGCATATTGAAAAGAAACATACCCAAACACTGAACGACAGCCAATTTTCTCGTCACTAAAAGCAGTGGACAGGTGAAAGAAGGACCTCAGCCTTTTACAAAAGGTCCTAAAAAAAATGTCTCTTTTCAGCCCCTGATGGAAATCCCTCCGATTTTACCTCCCCCCCCACAAAAAAAAGAAGAAGAAAATTGAAAAGACCGAACCCGTCCTGTACTTTGAGGATTGTGAATAGAGTGCCCCCGCCAGCCTGCCTGCCTGCCTGCCTGCCTGCCTGCCTGCCCCACATACGGGGGCTGAATACAAAAGACCCCCCTATGTAAAATGCAATCACTACGGGAGACCACTCTATCTGCACGGCTGCAGCGACAGGTCTCAATGAAGCCGTCAGCACGGGCTCTACTGTCACACACACATGTGCACACACTCACACACACAAAGACAGACACCTTGCATGTGGCTATTTATTTATTTAGCCCTTATAGCCACAACACACACACACACACACACACACACACACACACACACACACACACACACACACACACACACACACACACACACACACACACACACACACACACACACACACACACACACACAACCAGTACTTTCAACCCATTCCCCTCATGGCCAATGCTTTCTTTTCAGCCTCCAGTGGCGGGCAGGAAAAGGGAGGGAGATGAGTGGCTGGTGCTGATTTGAATATTTAAATTATTTATCAGCAGAGAGTATTGAGATCCAAGGCATACCAGGGGACCAGAGGGAGCTGGGTGAGGGTGAATATAGCCATGTTTGGATTTGATAGTGTGCTGTTATTGCCCGAGGGGACACTGGAAAGTGGAAAAAACATGGCCACAATTGCAGATTTTGGTGGACATGGTATTTCTTTTGTTTCAGCAATGAATCAAAATCTATTATGTGCATTTTTAAAGCTGAGTCGGTGTTGTAATGTGAGATTGCGGAGGTCTCTCAGGACATTAATTTCAATACGGCATTAATACAACATGTTCATAATCTTTACATTTCAATATATGTTTATTGCTCCTTTATCCCCACAGTTATATCATACTCGTACTGTTCTGGGACTGTAAAACATTTTATAAATAATAGCTCACTGTGGAACTACAGTAAAAAAAAAAAAATGGGTTTGTTAACTGAATGATGTAATGCTTTGAGTCCTTAGAAATTTCAGACAAGGGAGAGTTCCCCTTTGGCCTGTTGCAACTCAGAGCCTGAGAAGCACACTTTCCCTGACTGAGAACAATCCTGGGAAATGAAGGAATTTACTAGAGCTCATGTGATGACAGGGCTGTTGAAAGAAAATACATTTAAACTAGGACTTACACATTGAGCATCAAAACCGGATTTATCTGAAATATTTTATATTCGCATTGGTCAGTCTTTCCCTTTCTACTTTTTCTGCTCTCATGCTGGCTACAGGCTGGCAGCTCGAGCTCTCCCTCCTCTTTCTTTATGCGCTCAGCACTAAGTTGCAATCTCTAGACAAAGGAAGTCCTCGGCTGGCCCCCTGTCGCTGTCTTTTCCCTCTCTGGTGCGCCATGCACGAGAACAGAAACAACGCTGATCGTAATCAAGCCCTGAGAAAGTAGATTGCCATGAGGGCCAGTTTGAACAAATCTTAGAAACACAAATGTTAAGACATTCATTCTCCAATATCCACACGTTTTGATGCTGCGACATGCAAAAAACATTATTGCCTGATACAAAAATCAGTATGCGTTGTGGTTGTCCTTGAAGGTCAGAACACGTGGTTGTCCTTGTGTTAATGGTTTCTTTTATAATGAATCAGTTTTACTTTCACTTGAAGGTGATTTGAAATATGATTTTCTTTGATCTTGCATTCAAAATGTATTCAGCATACAAAAAGTCCACTGTCCTTGTTCTGTCAGGTAGCCTTCCTATTTTCTTCTGGCAGGCTGCATAGATTCAGGAAAACCGATTTTTACAATGTTATTTTAAATTTTTAACTGATGCAATCCGAATTTACTGAATCATTTTGCCTGTTGTTGTTGCTTGTGTGTCTGATATTCAACAAACTTCCCTATGCCACTCCGAGCGCCGTTAAAAACGTAATAAATTAATTATTGTTATAAAATATATAAATTAAACCGATATTGATAAGCCTGATACATGCTAGAAGCTAATGAAATCATGTGTCTCAAAGTCAGTAGACCGTTGACTGACAGAACATGGAACAATTCTTTACATTAAGCTGAAAAATGAAAAATGCAATCCTTTTAAAGTTGACAATCAGTGTGTTAATATCTATGCCAGCGGTATCTTTTACTTATTTTATTTATAATACTGTATCTTGTGGGGGATTCTCCCTTTCGACTCTGAGTTGTTGTAGCTGCCATCCATCACTCTCCATGTGGTGAACCTCATCTGTTGCAGTCTGTGAGTGAACACGAATGAGCTTGTGTCACCAGTAATGATGCCCTAATTATGAAAATCCACAGCAGCCTTGGGGGTGTGAAACCACCTGAGTGAGTGAGAGTGTGTGTGTGTGTGTGTGTGTGTGTGTGTGTGTGTGTGTGTGTGTGTGTGTGTGTGTGTGTGTGTGTGTGTGTGTGTGTGTGTGTGTGTGGGTGTGTGTGGGTGTGTGTGGGTGTGGGTGTGTGTGTGCCGATACCTGTGACATATGTACATGCTGTGAGTGCGACAGAGAGCAACAAAGCACACGTCTGTGTATTAATCACACACTCTGTGGCCTGTTTATTACATTTGGCGTCCTCATTGCATTTGTCTATTAAACTTCACTTATGACTGTATCATCAGCAATGTGGAAAACATATTAATCCATAAGAGGCCGTACTGTACATACTGTGTGTGTGTGTCCAACTAAAAGTCTTTGGAAAAGTAATGATTTGTTAATACTTACATGTTAAAATGCTTAGTTTAGAATATGTCTATGTATATACCATCCGTCACTTGACTAATTTGCTAGTGGTGACGTAAAAACCCAACTTTGCAGTTCCCCACAAAGATTCATTTATAGCAATTTCCAGTTCATTGGTGGGTTTTTTTTTTTTTTGGGCCCACACCTTTTCTGTTTAAAAAACAATCCAAAATAAATAATAAATAAATGTAGCCTTTCATTTTGTATCATATTGAAGATATTATTTCATGAACTTGGTGCTTAATATTCTTTTTTTTTTCTGCTCCTTTAGCCGAGCCATTAAGACCAACCAGGACCTTCTTCCTGAGACTCCGTGGACCAACATCCTGTTTGACGACTTCTGGGGCACCCTGCTCACTCACAGCGGCAGCCACAAGTCCTACCGTCCACTCTGCACCCTCTCCTTCCGCCTCAACTACACCCTGCATGCCCTGCGGCCCTGGGGCTACCACCTGCTGAACGTGGTGCTGCACGGCCTGGTCACCGCCCTCTTCACGGCCTTCAGTCGCCCGCTGCTCGGCGGAGGACTGTGGAGCCTGCTGGCCGGCCTTCTCTTCGCTTCTCATCCGGTTCACACTGAAGCGGTCTCTGGCGTGGTTGGGAGGGCGGACGTTGGCGCTGCTTTGTTCTTTCTGCTGTCTCTTCTCTGCTATGTGAGGCACTGTGGACTTCGCAGGGACCCACATGGGGCTTTTCAGACCTGGCCATGTGGGGGAAGCTCAGTCGGCTGGTGCTGGGGCTGGATGCTGGGCAGCCTGTGGTGTGCAGCAGCCAGTATGCTGTGGAAGGAGCAAGGGGTGACGGTGCTGGCCGTGTCGGCTGTTTACGACCTCTTCGTGTTCCAGAGACTCCGGTTGCGCCAGGCGCTTCTCCTCCTGCTAGGAAAGGTAAATGAATGCGTGCCACGAGGGCCGGCGTGTTCACAGGCTCTTGGCGTCCCCACCAGTTTCCTTTTCATCCCCTCAAAGGCATACCTCATCCAGCCAGCTGTTATGTTTCCTGTGTGGTGGATTTAGTTTTGTGTGTGCAGGCTGTTTGCTTTTCATTAGGAGTGTAATTAGAAAAGCTGTTTGTCGATGCGAAAAGCGCACAGTTGGTGAATGAAAAGTAAGCCATTGTCATTTGTCATCTGCTAAACAGGAAGAAAATATATGCACAGGGGAAGTTTTCCACTTCCTCGCAACGCTGCCACCAACTTCAGCATGCTGCAGTAAAAAGATTCACATTAATGCGAGGGATTTAAGATTAGGATCTCGGCCTCATTATGTTTGTTTGTTTGTTTCGAGGAAAAAAAAGAGCAGTAGCAGAGGAAAAGCTATTTTCAGGGCGAGTTGGTTTTTTTGTTCAATATAAGGTGACAAAAGGTATGTGCAGAAAAACAACACGTCCTACTCCGGTAAATGATTTATTTCCACTTGTCGAGTAGACTTTACAAACAATGTACACACATATAGACGCACTATTCTTCTTCTGCAAGATTCCATTTTCACCTTCAAACTCAAGTTGTCTGGGGAGGACAACCTTGACGCCGTGACTCATCTGATTATGGGGATCAGTGTTTGACTGGAAAAGCTCTTCTCGTAGGCACTCAACATTTGATTAGAGGAACTGCTCCTTAGCCAACGTGATGGCCCTCGTAAAAAGGCATAACTAGCGTAATAAAAAGTCCCCTTGGGTTTACTGAGCAAGGACAGTCTCTCAGTGGTGTGTGTGTGTGCATGGGAGTCTTTTTTTATAGTTGATTCTTCTTGAGGAAACATCTATAAATACCTCTTTTTATAGCAAGGTTTGTGATGTAACCTTGCATAGTTCATGACAAATGTCCTATGGAACTTCCTGGTGTATGCAGACCGCAGCGCAGAACAAACTTTAGCGTGACTGATCTTATTTACACAGCCTGCCTACAAATAAAAACAGGTTCTACCTGCAAGTGTGTAAGGCTTTACTGTACCAGTGGGGCAGCTTCTCCTGTAGAGGTTTCTGGCAGAATGATAACCCACGACTGTTATTAGTGGGCCTGCGGTGAGCGGCGCAGAGAGATCAGAGAGGGGAGAAAGAGGGAGTTATAATGTTTTCTCTTCTCCGTGCTTGGCATAAGTGACTCACGCATGTGTGTGTTTGCTTTGACGACTGCGAGGCCATGCAAAACAACACAAGCTGCTAAATCATCTCTCTCAATCTCTTTTTCCCTGAATGCTTTTTAATGGCAACTTCAAGATCAAGATGAAAGATATGATTCAGTTGTGCCGACTGACCCTGATGAGAAAGTGGGGTTTAATTGCCCCTCCCTTGGACACCAAGTTCAATTATAAAAAAACAAAGAAATATTGAAAAAACATGAATCTAAATGGATTGCGAAATGTCAAACCCTCTTAACGCAGTATTTGTCGGGATTGTGTCATCAGGCGTTCTTTTGTCCGGCCCTTTGTCAACAAAGAGAGTTGAGAAAGTACAACCTGAAATACATCCAGCACCACCCTTTTTTTCCAGTCTGTTGCATTACAGTCTGAAATATTTCATCACCCTCAGTGCCTGTCAGAAGCCGTTATGAAAAATCCCATTTTCCTGTGTATTTATCACACAGGAGAGCAGGGCTATCATCAGCAGCCTCCGCCTCTCTGTCCAGACACAATAGCCCTGGCCGGCATCCCTGTGCCAGCCTGTCAGGTCCTAGTGCCAACCCCCCACCCCCCAGCACCCCCAGCACCCCAATGCCGCCTCCAGCACATCTGGCTCGTTTATCACTCTGGCAATGCCCTCCTCTATTGCCCCGGTCACGGCTATCTTGGCGGGGAGCTCGTTATGTGCGGGGGCCAGCCACGGGGGCAATCGTTTCCTCGATTATGAGCCAGACGTCTCAGGGCGCATGGGAACACAAAAGGGAGAGGGATACCGAGAGAGAATGAGAGGGAAACTATGCCCTCACTTCCTTTCCTTTATCTGGTCTTGGTCTTTCTCACCCACTGTACCCTTAAAGGCACATTGAGAATGAACGACCTGGCGTCTGTTGTATCACACTCTGCCACTGAGGCACAGTCGGTAGCCATTGGATTAGATGGTAGACGGATAGGTTGCAAATATTCTCGGTTCAGAACACTGCAGCATGTGCTATTTCCTTTTTAAATCAAAAATGTCCCATTTCTTCCACCATGAAGCAAAATATTGGAAAAACCTTCACATCACGTTATTTGACCGTTGCCTCACAGCAGCCACAACCAATAAGGAAATGCAAATCAGCTGCAGTGGAAAAAGCAGGAGACAGATGCGCTTCGCTTCGGCCAGCAACCCATTTCTTATCCTATTAACTCCATAATCAGACTGAGATGAGATTTGAAATGAGACAAGGTAGAAAGGAGGCATTGTTAGGAAGTGGAGGATGGAGACAAAGAAAGGTGTGGCGTTAGCGCTGCAGCCTATTGAGAAGGCAGAATGAGTCTTGCATGCCAGCATCATAAGAACATTGCTCTTTGCACTCAGTCTGTCAATGGCTAAAACAAAGAGGTTGATGAATGAGGCTCCAGGCTTTAGACAGGTCCAGGGAAATATTTTGCTTTTGTTGGTTTTACAGAAAGGTCAGTGATTAGACCCTGTGTTGAAAGCACTTAAGCAAAAGGTGGGGAATATAGTTCCTCAAATAATCCTCCATGCTCCCCACTTTTTAGGATTTACTTGAGGCACGTGGGCATTAGAGGGATTGTATAGTGTTCTTAGAGGGTTACTGACTCCTCCTCCCCCGTTTGCCTCAATGAGCGCTGCAGGCTGGCAAATTAAGATCAGTGTAACCAGCTGACGGTTTGGGTGACGTTGTCCTAATTAATTAAAGCAGAAGCATTCAGCCGTGAAATGATCCCCTCTGTTGCAAGTTCTGCTCTATGCTCTTTATTTAGCTTGCATGATTGGGTGTACTGGAATGTCAAAAGTAGGGCATGGTCAGATTTTCTAATTTCTTATCCTTCACATACCTTGCACAAACTATCTTAACTGCACAAACTTGTTTTTAATTGCTTGATTCAACGTGTCATATCCCATAAGTCTGTTACATCCATGTGGTAGTCTATAGATAGTTGTTAGCTAGCTAAGTGTTAATTGTTGTAACTAAAATGGTAAAGTTATTGTCCTTCTGGCGCTAAACAGCTTCAGGTGCATGTTTACTGCCCCCAAAATTGGATCCGGACACAAGACTTTGACGTGTAAATGGAACTTATCTGTTTGTGCAATTGGTTCTTGCATGACATCCATTGTTTTCTGAGCCTGTAACGCTATTTTAAGAAGATTATCCTCAATAGCACAAATTAGTAATTACACAAAACCAACAAAAGCTGTACGACATTTGATCATCGTGTAACGCCCTTTCACAGTGCTGTCCCTAAATTACTCAAACAGGAAGCTCTTTAAATGTCAAGTTAACACCACCGGCGCCCTCTGCTTTTATCAGCTGTCTTGGTGGACAGCACGCGAGGCTTCAGCCTGTGACCCGTCTCATTACAGTCCCCTGTGCCAGCAGCGGCAGGGCTTTCACGGAGAGAACTAATGGGGTAATTAGGTCACTCTATCAAAGTCAGCCCTCTTAATGCCAGCCAATGCTGCCGTCTGATGACTTGGGTGAGTTGCGCCAAGTCAGCAGAATCCAGTACACATTAGAGAGTTTGGAAAAAAAGAAATGGATGCATGCCTCATTGTACCTTTCATCACAATTTAACATGTCACTGGTAATGCATCAAATATGAGCACGGCTGGGATGTGTGCTGTGCAAACTCAGTGGGTCCAGAACTTTGAAGGCCTTTCCATGCACTTGTCACTGAGAATGAATTGCTTCACAGTCGAGTGATGTAGCTCCCACCTCATCTTGAACATAAAATAAACCATTTAATATTTAAATAATATTTTAGTTGCAATAAGTAGCTGGCAATTAAACTTTGGGGTTGACATGATGATTGTTGTTTTGTCTATATTTTGGACATGAAAGAAACAGTTTCAAAAGAGTTTTTTGAGCATAACAAGATTTTGATTTAAATTTGATCCCATCCATGATCAGCCCAGTGTGCTGGAAAGAGTTATGTGCGGTTTGAATTGGACATGACTTTAACAAGAAAAGTCCGGAAGATTGATCTCCTGCTGTCTTGCGTCAGTCCTCAGCAGCGTTAAACAGTGCACGTATGAACTCAGCCGTATCCCGCTGTTCCTTCAGGCATGTTTTAAACAGCTCTGCACGCTACAGTGTCAACAGGCAGACCACACACTTCTGGGATTAATAAAACGAGAGCTAATAATGAATGGCACCATTAAAAGATGAAGGCTTGGGAGCTTAAAGCTGTATATTTATGAGCGGAAAGAGAGAGACGGATAGAATGAGAGAAGGGGTTAATTCAGGAGAAAATGTGGATAATAAACTGAAAGTGGAACGAAAAGTAGGAGAGGGGAAAAATGCAGAAATTGACGCTGAATTTCCAAATGAGGATCCAAAGTGAAGGAGATATGTGGAAGGTTCAGAGGCTTGGAGCAAGCGTGAATATTGCGTTTGACAGTTGGCTGGGGATTATGCCAACCGTCCTCTATTGATATACACAGATCAAATGAAGGCAAATCAATCATAGCTAGAACATGTTCCCAGGGATTTAAGTTACACTAAAGCTGAAAACAGTTAAATTAGAAGAAACCTGAAAGCATATACAGAAAATACCCCCGAGGATTAGCTTTTATGGCTAACTGCGTTTGGATTTCATTCCGGGACTTGCCATATGATACATTTTTCTTTGTTTTAGCACATGGCATAGTTATAATGGCCACAAACAAGTAATAATAATATTTAAAAAAATGTTTACTTATAGTTTTCTTTTTGAAGCCATGAAATCCTTCTGATCATATTGGATTGGTTTAAAAAAAAAAAAAAAAAAAAAAAAAAGAAGTTGCTGTCATGGCTTTGTTTCAAAAGGACATTTTAACATTTTTCATTGAGCTTATAGAAAAAACTAAGGACATGTAGAAGCAGAATAGTCCTCTCTTGTTGTAGAAGTCTGGCTTGTCCAACACAGGTGAGACTCATGGACTTAATTAGCTCTGGAGAGCTTGAATGTGGTTCGGCCATGGTTAATGTGATTAGCTTCACCTGTGCTTCTCCTTCCTGGAGTCACAGTGTGCACCAGGAGAGAGGTTCAACAAATGTAGAGAG
Organism: Anoplopoma fimbria; assembly: GCF_027596085.1. Lineage (NCBI taxonomy): Eukaryota > Metazoa > Chordata > Actinopteri > Perciformes > Anoplopomatidae > Anoplopoma > Anoplopoma fimbria. Next base: position 5,797,291 of record NC_072471.1, on the reverse strand, counting down.
TTTAGGTCGTTTTAAACTTGATTCCCAGAGCAGATTCATAGATACCTGTGAGAGCCGTAGATGCCCATTTTATAATTCATGTAGGCATTAATCTTAAATCACCACTAAATCACAAAACCAGCTCGTTTCAAGAGCTGTGTTAGTCCTGATAGTGCCCTGACAATAATCATCTGACCATAGAATGACAATGTAAGCAGGAATTGTCAGGAAAAGCAATGACTCAACAGTTCAGTAGAGAGGTTAAAGGACTTTTTACAGCAATTAAAGGGTGCAGTTTAGTAGGGAATAATTCAGTTGTTGGGTTATTGAAGATCTATTTTCAATCGAAAACAGAAGACTCTACTGAGCAAAGCAATACAGCAAAATACAACCATCAATCCTTTCACTTGAGTCCTTGTTCACCAACGTGTTGCTTCTCTAATCACACAAGGGATTGGTGTGTTAAGTTGGCAAAAAAAAAAATTCATTTCATTTTCAGCTGAGTTTGTGCATTCATGGTCATACAGCATTCAAAAGCAGATCCAGCATCCTCGCTCGCATACTTACAGGTGTGAGCTGTGTGATTGAATGGGAAGTCGGTAAATGAACGATTTAGAAATAGACAAGGCAGCGAGGGGTGAAATTAAGCTCATTCACCTAAATACCACAAATGACTCTCTTGCTGGAATTGGCTTATCTTCTGATGCCAAGCTGAATTGGATTTCTAAGACAGTTTCCTCCCTTGATAGGCACGTGGGCTCATCCATCAATAAGCAAACCCCCCTCTTTTTGTGTAAAAGCACTCTCTCTTATCCTTTATGTGCGGCCTTTCAGCATGCAAATCAATATCCAATTTTTTTTTTCACTCTCACTTCCCCAATGCTTATCCGAAATGTTGAACTCCTTGAAATGGCCCTTTTCCATCTTGCTATCGACAAGTGGCTTTCTGTAACTAGCTGTGTCTACACTGTGTCTACGCCTCCCTCAGCAAACCTCATGGGGGAACATGCTTTTGCCATTTTTTCGATACGCAGAAATCAACTGGAGCCAGTAGGTCACATGATTTAATGCTAAACCTCTTATTCTAATCCCAACATGGGTTTGTAATGGTTAACTTGTTGTTTTCCATCATGGTTCCTGAAAGCGGGCAGGAGCTTACTCAAGCATGCTCATAGCAAGAGAGGGGATAATTCTCTCAAAAGTTTATTAATGAGACAAATGTAAGCTTGTTCTTTGTGCTCTGTGTAGCTATTATCTGCCGATTGTGCAATTCATTCAGAGCTGATTTTACAGAGAGTCTAAATTATTACTGAAGTAGAGTAAACTCAACTTAAGAGATAAAAAGAAAAGTAGGGCTACATTGGACCAACACTGAGTTATAGAGCACATCTTTGGACATCAAAGCCAACATAAGAGATAAAAAAGAAAAGTAGGGCTACATTGGACCAACACTGAGTTATAGAGCACATCTTTGGACATCAAAGCCAACACTGATAACAGAGCTACTAGACTACTAATATGTTAACTTCTCCTGTCCCATGCTTTCATACCAAACAGCATAAACAGTAATTACATTGTGAAAGAGTGCTCTTGTGTGTGTGCAGACACACCTCTAATTCCCCCTGACAGGTTCAAATACAGTTCATATTACTCTGAAAAAACAAGTGGGCTCGGAATGAAAGGAAGTGAGCAGCATCTCTGTGCTCATCACTCATGATGTTATGTCGTATTTAGTCCATTAGGTAAACTCTGTTAGGAACATGAATAACAAGCACTTTTTCGGTATTACGGCAGGCTGTCTCTGTCAATAAGCCGGTGTGACATTTCAGTTTAACCTAAATGAAATACATGAAATCAGATGTACTTAATCTTGGCAGAAATACACCACTTGATCAGATTAAAGCAGTAATTGATTTCAGCAAGCATTATGTTTTAATGTATGGAAGAAATATGACATTAGAGAATATGACAGACAGGAAATGTCTTGCTGTCATCAGTATGTCAATTTCCCTGCCGACCGTCAACGCTGAATGTAATTTAACAAGCCATTGATCAAAGGTCAAGGACGTGATAGCACAACCTTGTCATATCATAGCAGCTGTATCTCAAAGTGAAGCCTTACAGACATCTATTAAGTCCTCCATTGTGCAGCAACTGAAATGAATGATACATTTGGCCCTGGAGTGTCACAGCACACTGTTTCTGTCTTTGGCTTTGAATATTTATTCATTCTATAAAATGTATGCATCAAAGACTGATTTTCCTGAAGAGTCACCAACCAAATGTCCTCTATGTTTCCTTCCAAGTATGTACTGATACGACAATCCGGAGTGTAACACCATTCAGTTTAGGAAACACTGACAACCGGTTGCGTGTCACAATTCGTTTAAAGGTGTTGCGTGACAGAGGACCTAATAGCGATCATGCTGCAGAACTAATGCTCTTATGAGATGTAAACAGCATCTACATACCAACACAATAAGTCTTAAGCTGATTACCAGTCACACTTACTGAAACCCTGACAGGCAACAAGTTAGGACTTAGAGAGAAATCCTCTAATGCTTTAAATGAACTTCAAAGTTGACCTCCACCAGTTTAGAACTGAGGCGAGTGTGGTTTAGTAATATGTGGAAAGTTGTAGTAATAATCCTTACTTCACATCTATGTGGAAGTACGTTGCCCTGTTATCATTAATACAATGTTCTTAACATTCACAAATGTATTGGCAAACCAAACGTGAAATTCAAAATAATGCATCTTCAACAGATTTAAATTTGAGATATTCCATTAAAAAATTACTATTTCTTAAAGTAAACAGTCACATTGTTGCTGACCGAAAGAGACATCCATTACAAAGCCCAGCTGTCCAAATCCCAGCGTGTCTTTCACCAGCTAGAATTTTATATTTCCCTTTTTTTTCATGTAAACCAAGCTGTGTTGTTTCTGGCTATGGGGAGTTTTGATTTTAAGAAGTATGCTAGTCTTACAAAGAAATGCATAATTGTACTTGAGTGTGGTTTATGCCCCAGGAAGCTTTCAAAAACATTCCAGAGATTGCTTCGCACGGTTTCTCCTTCTATAGGGGATAGTGGGATAACACATTTTCTTTTAACAAGTTTTTTCTTTATTTCAAAGGTGGGTTTATATATCAATACCTAACAGCTCATTCCAAAAAAACTGGAACATACTTCTTAATAACGTGTTGTCTTGAGTGACCCTCAAAACATTTATGGGACCACTGGCTCTCTGATTCAGCTCTTATCAAGACCTTGACAGCTAGTGGATTAGCTTTTCCCAAATGAAAACAAAATCAGGTGCTCTGGAAGACAGAACAAACATTTGCGGCTCTGGACTGAAATGTTGATTTAGGTGTTTTCCTTTAGTGTGACTTTTTTATTCTCTCCTCTCTTTCAGAAAAAGAACATCAGTGTTTTGCTGAGTCTCGGCGTGCTGGCTTCCTGGGGAGTGATTCTGCTGTCAGCTCGCTTCTATTGGATGGGGAATAAGCCTCCCAACTTCTCCAACTCTGACAACCCTGCGGCTGACTCGCCACATTTTCTCACTCGAACGCTAACGTTCCTCCACCTGCCGGTCGCCAACGCCTGGCTGCTGCTCTGCCCCGACAAGCTCAGTTTCGATTGGTCCATGGACGCTGTTCCCTTGGTCAGGTCCTTGGCCGACTGGAGGAACCTTCACACCTTTGCCTTTTATGGTGGATTTGTCCTCCTGAGTTTGTTTGGCCTCCGTGGCTCCACCTCCACGTCCAAGGAGACCAACGGGAAGGCCTATGTCACTAATGGGAAATCAATCACCAACGGGAATGGTTACCATGCACCTGACACAAACCATAACACAGACCAGGGGCCGCCAAAGACCACTCTTAATGGGTCAGCTGGACTCCACCACTGCCCTCCACGGACGTCCCTGCCCCCTACAGAAAACCTAGTACTATTTTCATTAGGGATCGTCTCATTGCCTTTCATCCCAGCCACAAACCTGTTCTTCTATGTAGGTTTTGTTATTGCAGAGAGGGTACTATACATCCCCAGTATAGGCTTTTGTTTACTGGTTGCTGTTGGTGCAAGACACTTGTATGTCAGACTGAGGACTAGAGGCTGCAAGGCCTTAATGTTGTGTCTCTGTGCGGGACTAGTGCTGCTGAATGGACTCAGAACTGTTCAGAGAAACAGAGACTGGAGCAACGAGGAGAATCTCTACAAGTCTGGGATTAGTGTGAATCCTGCTAAAGGTAAGAGATGGGGCGCAGTTATCATATGGGATTGGAATCAAAGTCCTTTTTCTGACTTAAGTTTCCATTGGAGACAGGGGAAGGGAAGGGACTTTTGCCTCTCTGTACTATTTGAGAACTGACTGAAAGCCCTGTGCAGCACTGAGTTCCAGTAACTGTCAAGCACCAAAAGCAATTTAAAGCAATTCAGTATAACTTGTGAATAAAGAAATAACACATTTTTCTTCTTGCAAATGAAATGTTGGATTCATAAGCGATGAAACACACAGTTGTTCAATTGAGTACATTCTAACATCTCTGCTTCGGGAACCTTTGTGAATATTTGTCTTTTAATTACTTATTTATTCTGTTTTATTTATTTATTTATTTAATTAAGCAAATTGACGGCAATAACACTCTTTTAAAATGTCCTTTTGTACCAAAGTTGTGTATTTCCGGGTCTGAAAGTGCAACTTTTGACTGAAACCTGTCTCCTGTAGCCTGGGGAAACTTGGGGAACGTACTAAAGAACCAGGGCAAGATGGCGGAGGCGGAGAAGGCATACAGAAACGCACTGCACCACCGAGGGAACATGGCCGACATGCTGTATAACCTGTGAGTGTTAAAGATAAAGACGCCTGCTCCCCGATCTTCCTGTTCGCAAAGTCTTGACGCAATCGGGGTTCAGATTCCTCGCATCCATCCCTTGAGATTGCAGTGGCAGAACAAGAAAGGCAGCAGGGAGAAAGGGAAATGGCATGCTGACAGAGAAATGACAGACAGGAAGATCTTAGAGACGGCAAATATAGATCTGGTACATGAGGAAAGAAACAAGTGGGACTCAGACCTAAGTGTGATGCAATAGTGTGACAAATAGGAACTAACTTTGTGTGTCCCTGGTGGTTCTCTGTACCTTCTGGTGCTGATTTGAGACAGTCTTGGTTTGCGGGGCCTGTGGGAGGACAGAAAGCCGCCTCCAATCCTGGAACACGGCGTGTCAAAGGTGCCAAAACCTCATAGCGGACCAACGTCTCTCGTGCTGACATTGTTTTTCTTCCTACAACTCTGTTCCCTCTCAAGCTACGGGTGTCAGGAAGCTGGCAAAGCAACATAGGGAGGAAGTGAAAACCTAGTGATGGTGTTTTTTGCATTATTTGAAACTGAGGTGCAAAGGTATATTGAGTAAGTGATACAGAAGCTGCTTTGGTTTTTTGTTGTTTTATTTATCAGCTTTCACCCAAAGTCCACACATCACTTTGAAGTGCTGTAATATTGAGCAAACCTTCACTGATTTAAAATACCAAGACAAATCCTCAGTTATGCAGTTCATGGTGTTGTCTCACATTTTTCCATTTTTTGTGTCTTTTAGTGGCTTGCTGCTGCAGGAGAATGAGCGTTTTTCTGAAGCACTGCATTACTACAAACTGGCCATTGGGAGTCGGCCAACACTGGCATGTAAGTAAACAAAAAAAAAACTCTCATTTTGTAGAGCTTGTCGTTATCAGTAGAGAGTTATCATCAATTAGATTTCCTCCCTCATTGATTGACCAGATGTGAGCCAAGGGCCCGTTATTGGATCGCCATCATGGTCCAATTTAAGTGCTGAATAAGATGTTCTTTTTCCACATGCTCATTTGGAGGGCCATATTCAGGCCATTTCAGCTTGACGGTGAAATGATGAGATTCAATCTCACACTTGAGTGCTCGCATGTGAGATGAGGGTTCGTCTCTTACTGTTCCAAGGACAATTTTATGAGAGAGGTCAGGACAGTTTCCAGACTGCTTTTTCAACTTGATAAGTTATCTTTATTTCGTCCTTAGCTTCATCTCCTTATAGACTCATTTATTTCTATTTCTCACTTACTTTTCTTATGGTAATATCATCTGCCTTTTGACCTCTGTGCCGTCTCCCTTTTGCTGTATTGCGTGTCCACTGGATGTGTGAATGAGTTTTTAGCTTAACAACATCCAAATTGACTATGATTTCCTCTCCTCTTCACAGCGGCCTACTTGAACACAGGAATCATACTGATGAACCAAGGCAGCCTGGATGAGGCCAAACGCACCTTTCTGACATGTGCCGACATTCCAGATGAGAACTTGAAGGACCCCCACGCCCACAAGAGCTCCGTCACCAGCTGCCTGTACAACCTGGGAAAACTGCTCCATGAACAGGGCCAGCAGGAGGTTAGGACTCAAAGCTCAACCATTTAGAATTGAACAGGAAACGGTGTAGATAGTTAAGAGTCCCTCATCTTTATTATGCTGATGCAAAACAAAAACTGGACTCTTTTCCTCTACTTCAGGAGGCCCTGTCTGTATATAAGGAGGCGGTACAGAAAATGCCCCGACAGTTTGCACCACACAGCCTTTTCAACATGATGGGTAAGTTATTGTTGGAGCCTGTTTCACCCCCAGTCTTAGTTTGTAATTCAAAACTGAAATTGCAGAATGAAAAATTACTACTTTGACAATATCTGCTTTGAAATTAAATCTGAAATGAGTATTTTAGGTGAGGTAACTTAACCATTCGATACGTATAATTATGAAGATCAACGTCATGCTTGTTTTATGACGTAAGTAAAACAATGTCGACCTGGCACAAGTTTGGCTTGAGTTTCAGATTGTTTTCATTGTAGATGTTGGTCTTTCATTTTATTCGAGCTTTGAATTGAATTCAACAATTTGACATTAACTCACTGCCCAAAAAAAAAGGACTTGGACCACCTGTTTGATTCCAACACTGCGCAGACGTTGTGTCCTCTTGCAGTGGATTATAGCTAATCCGTGCAATAAATCACATCCCTCTCTTTGTTATTGTAACACTAATTACATTATTGGAAGCCCATCCTGACGGCAAGGTTGTGATTGCAGGGAGATGTCTGCTTATATACCTTGGACAAGCTAAAGGAGAATGGGAAATGTGTTTTGTCAGGTGGAGTGAGGGGTTGATGGAGGGCAGTGTTTGCATTAGTGCGATGTCCAGCGGCTTCTTTGTTTAAACTGATGTCACATTACACCAGGGGCCCTCAGCATGTCCTCAGATCAAACAGAATCTTATAGAGATTTACTCGTGACAACTGTTCTTTCAGGGCTACATTCCTTTAAATATTTCAGCGTGTGAAGTCCTGCACCTGTTAGAAAAATGCCAAAGATTGGAGAACTTTTTTGAGAAGCAGTTTCAATATTAACTTTTTATCTATGCAGCAGGGTGGTGGGGGGAAAACATTAAACATTGTGGCTTCAGAATGTTTTAAGAACCCATTCACTTTTTGCACACTTTATTGTGTTGTAGATTAAATTTTAAATTGATAAAAAAATGTCCCCATAAATCTACACTCCATATCCCAAAATGACAAAGTGATATTGACATAATATTCAGATATTTTGCTCAAGCACTCCAAATTGTTGCCAGGTGCATCCTGAGTGTGTAGAGATTGGTCGGAGTACACCTGTGGCAAGCTGAATTGACTGGACATTAGGCCCCACAATTCACATTGCATGTCAGGAAAAAAAACAAGCCATGAAGTTATCTCTGGTAAAAAGTCTGAACTACAAATAAACTATGCAAAATGAAAGCCTTATGTACAGTTGCTGAAATGTGAAATATAACAAACAAAAAGTATTTAGTATTCTTTACCATAATTACAAACACATAATGGACTTTATATTACACTAACTCCTCCTCTTCGTCAACAGCATCCACTTCTATTGCCTTTTTGCCAAACATTTTAACTTTAATTTTAAATTAACTTTCGTCACTAATAACCACGACTTTGTTGGCTTTGATGGACGATGGCTTGGCCTACACTTAGCGGTCTTTTTGTTTTTGGGTTAGGACATACATGAAGTGGTCAAGGCTGGGAGAATGGTCTGTAATAAATTAGCACAGACAAAGATATACTAAAACAAATAGGATGTATTTGTATTGCACCACATTGAACAACCACTGCCCAAAATGGACCACATTTGGCACATTAGCTGCCAATAGCTTCCAGAAGCAGAGATTAAGTGTTGAAATAAAAATACACACATGTATTTCAGCTCACAGCATTGAAACAGCATTTTCTGATGCAAATGCACATTTATGTTTCCTTTGTTTTCTTTTATTCATAATCATCACCCAAAAACACAAATTTTGACTCTAGCTGTGTGTTCTGTTTCAGGAGAGGCCTACATGAGGCTGAACAGGCTGGAGGAAGCAGGTCACTGGTACAGAGAGTCCCTCAGGGCCAAGCCTGACCACATCCCAGCCCACCTTACTTATGGCAAACTCCTTTCCATCATTGTAAGTCCCGTTACTGACACACACGCATTGAGAATCATGACGCGAGCCAAAGCATTATCCTAGTAACGATTGCAGTGGTTAACTACCTGGCAGAGTGTAATTAAACGTGGAGCTGAAGTGGCGGAGTGAAGTGATGAATAATGCATATTGACCGAAGCGATCGATTCCCTGCAGAGCCTGGAGAACTGTGATAATTATTATGAGGTGTGAGCTTCTGACTCTGAAATAAGCACGCTAAACAAACTCTCCTCCCCTGATCAGAAGTCAGCGAGAGGAAGTGAGGTGCATTCATGAATGAATATTGTTTGACCTGAAATGATACAAGTTAGTCTAGTGGAAAAGTGGATCACACAAGTGTGAAAGAAGAAGTGATAAATACTTCTTCGTTGGCCTTGAATCGACCCTGATCCAGGACCAGTGCCAAATAGATAAGAGAACAGCCAAATCATAGCGGCATAAAGTCATGTCTGATGTCTGAAGGTCACAGACGTGGGGATGAGAGCCACCCCTCTGTGATTGGACGAGGTCCAGATTATCTGTGTGTTTTCTGCCCCTCACTCTGCAAATGCACGAGTGTTAGAAGGTTTGCCCAACTTTTCCCAAATGTTACTTTGCCCTTCCAATGTTTTTTGTCCACAGAAAAACTTCCACTCTCCATCCTCCCACCATCGGCCCCATTCCATTGAAAACAAAAACACGTTTGTGTAACAACAGATGTGTTCACAGCTGAGTCAAGTTTAGATGTGGGAGTTGAACCGTGTGCCCTCTGCAACCCCCCTAGACATGTTTTACCTCCTCCCTTCCACAGCCTTCTGTGTTGATGAAACCAACATGCAGCACCTTACTTGCAGCTGTAACCCTCACTGGCTGCAAACCTTAGTTCTGATCAGTTCCTCTCTTTGTTGAAAGATTTAAAGATATACATAGCTCACACACCACTTGTAAAGCACAGGTTCAGATCAGAGTGGCTCCCACTGTGGCTGGACAGCTGCTGCGCTCCCTCAGGCTCAGGATGCAGGTCCATGCAGGGCCCCGACTCTCAGAGAGGCCCCCTTCACTGCTACAGGGCTTAAGGAACAGGAGATTGGATGGGCCCTGGACAACGGGCCAGTGGACAGGCTTATAATGCAATTACTCTCCTTCCTTATTAAATCACTCCCATCAGCTCCATTTTTGGCTGTCCGGCCGCAGTCAATCGACAATACAGACACGGGGTGGAGAGGTCAAACTGAATTCTTGTACTGTGGTTCACCCCGACGCGTGCTGTAGTGCTGTTTTTCTTGAGTAGTATTACCCATCAATTTTCAAAGTGTACATCTCCGTCTTCCTAAAGCCACAAAATAACAAAGCTGGAACCGGATAGTCTTGTACCCATCCACATCCCTCAACAGATAACAAGTACACTTCCTAAAACCACTCATTTGCCTCATTCTTCCCAAGGTCAAAGTGCTTACAAATAGGCTTAGTCTAACATTAGAGCCCTGCTGTCTGTCGGAGATCTCTTGCTGGAGTCAGGAGGGTGTGGTGTGCATGAGGGAAAGTTGTGGTCAGTCAACTCTGAGCTGATTTATGAATTTGAACTACGCTGTGTTTTTTTTTGTAATGCTCAGTAATGCAAAAACAGATGATTACACAGCTTTAAATCTGTTAAAATAGAGCATACCACATAATTGTCTTTATATAGTTGTTAAAAATATATAATCGACTTTGGCCTGAATGCTTCCTGTAAATCATTTATATGATGACTTGCTCCAACCTAACTGGACTGAACCACTCCAACTTCAGTTCTGATGGGAGTCTGGGGGAAAGGGTTAATTGAATGTAAAGAGAAAAGGGGCCAAAGAAAATGTGAAATAAGCCATCAAGGCCTCATATTTTCTCAAACATGTAGAGGGATTGCAGGCATGGGGGAAAAGCTAATGAAGAAAATGTAATAGGCCCAGTCCTCTCATTTCTTGTTGCATGGCAAGTCCATTGGCAATATGGAAGCAATCAGGGCTGAAGCATGAAGCAATTGAGAAAAAAAATTGAGTCTAATGCACACAGAAGCTATATGTTTCGCAGTTTGGATGCAGGTACACACACACACATACACACACAGCTTGGGGGGTTTTCTGTAAACGTTAGGCATGGGAGGTGGGGTCCTATATTCTTTACAAGCATCACTTTCATGCTGTTACTAAGCCTCAACTGATGCATGTCAGTGCATTAAAATGCCTCAAAGCAGATACGGTAAAATGCAAGAGAGATTTTTGTAGCTGTGTGTGTCTGTGAACGCATGTATGACACAAGATGTCCAGCTGTACAGTCTCCACGTTATAAAATGATGCTGCTATTGTTGGTGGTGAACAAAAATGTTAATTTGACTCTGTGGTCCTTGTAGTGCAAAGCTGCAGCAGATCTCAGAAATGTGCACCTCAGGAGGGCATCTTAGCTTGCCCGAGCATATAGACAAACATACTGTATGTTGTTATAGCTATTATATATAGCTATTATAGCTATTTAAGCTATTTAAACCCAATTCCTTCTGATTGCTTCTGATGTTTGGACCCCGGTATACCTTCTGCAGGTCTACTTTATTTATAGTGAGGTCAACAAAAAAACGTAAGGTCTTGTATGTCTTGTGCCATTGCAAAAAACTAAATATACTATATACATATAACTAAATATTACAGGTAACAAACAAAACTTGAACATCAGGTGTAATTTCCTTCCTTTTTCTTATAGGGGCAGAAGACAGAAGCAGAGAAGTACTACCTGAGAGCTATTCAAATAGACCCGTCTAAAGGAAACTGCTACATGCACTACGGTAAGAAGAGATGTCAAAGTTTTTTTCCTACTGTCGAAAAAAGGCAAACATTTTCAGCAAAGCCTGTTTGAAACATTAGAATAATAAAAATATGGATGCCTGCGTCCCCGTAAATTTCTGTTGTGGTTGACAGAGCTTTGAGAATATAATTTAAAGGTCCTTTCTACCAACTATAACATGCCTGATTGCCTGTAATTCAAACCTCTGCCATGCCGCACTTGTAGGCTTTACAGTAATGACCGGGCTTTGCTGCAGTAAGCTGTACTCAGGATGATTATTAGGCTGGAGTCTTTAGACCCTTTCATCCAAGACCTATACTTTGTAGTGCCACCTTCAGACCCAGAGTCATTAAACACACCAGCTCCTCTTACAACATGTGTTGTAAACCACCCTGAATCCAAGCTCATAGCTTATGTAACCTGATAGGAGTTTTGGAAAGAACCGAAACAGCGTGGTAATCATTTGAAAGTGTCAAATACTCTGCTGTTTTTTTTATTATTTCCCCCCCCAAAATAGTCATGTTTTAGCAATCCCTGCACCACTGTAACAGATTTGTGGACGTGTAAGATCATTTAATTTACTTTTGGTTTAGTGTTGGGAGTGTGAGAGAGTTGTTGCAGATGCTGCAAACACACATACAATGCGTTGTTTATCTGAGTTGGGAGCTGGGATCAGGGTACATTGTTTACCATTTGTAACAGAGAGTGAAATAACACGTACAGCCTGTGCCGCTCTTGATACAGTGTTTCATATCAGGTAGGAGAAACAGGCTCCTTGCCGCTCCATGTCGCTATCTTCAGGATATTTGTAGGAAATGAAATCCGTCCTGAAAGCACCATTGTTTGTTGTCCCTTTCTCCTCCTCCTTATCTCTCTCCGTTCCTCCTGGTGCTTTCTCTTCGCTGGATATCTCAGAGTTTGGGTTTAGTTTGGTCCCCAGCGAGGGTTATGTTGCTGTCTTTGGACCAAGCTGTTTCCCCTTACACTCTTTTTCTTCCTCTCAGCCTCTCTGGCTATTTTCTTTTTTCAATGTTATCTTGTAGCTTCTTGCTATAGGTGATGTTTATATGGGCCGGTCCCCCTCCTTTATCGCAAATCTCGCTGCTTTGGCCGTCCTGGGTCCACTGGATGAGCTCCAGGTGTTAGTGTGTAAAGAGCGATGGTATCAGTCTACGTTGTAACACAACGGATGCACACACAAACACACACACATGAGAGATTGAAAGGAAGTGAGGACACAGAGGGTGATAGCTAAGACAAGGCTCCCCTTTCCTGCCATTGTTCACAGTAACTCATTTTAATGCAAACTGTCCCTCACATGACCCGGTTCTAAATAGTCTGCTTTGGTTTTTAATGGCTTGGTTATGGAAGCTGCGCTCAGGCAAATAGGGTTAGCTTTCAGCACAAAAAAAAGCCCACAGAAATGCACCTCAATGGAAGCTTCTCGGCAGGCCCCTCTTCCTACATTCAGCAACATCTGCGGCTGAGCTCGGCTGTTAATTTATAGCCGCTGAAGCAGACACTTGGGTGGGTGCCGCATCAGGTGGCCAGACTCCCACAGGAAAACGCATGGAATACCTCCGTCTCATCTGTGCTCTCAGACGTCACCGAGCCAAACAACAATCCTTTCACTGTCTCACTTTTCCCCGCCTCCTCGTTGCATTTCCTGTGGCACTCTTCTGCTTCATTCATCTTCCTTTGTCTCCCCAATGATCTCCATCTTTGTATGTCAAAGCTTCTCTACAAGCTTACCCCGCCTTTCTGTCCCCTCAATGCAACTTCTTTCATTATGCTCACTATGACAATCCTAACATGGTGATTTTTAGAATCTATACTATTTACCACTAAACCTTAGTTTAGTGTGTTAGTGGGCTAACATTTATTACATTTTGGTGCTAGATGAGAAGAGATATTACAGTTCATGCCGAGGAGGACAAGTTATAGATCACCAAAGTAATTTGGAATCATCATCTTGGGACCATCAATATTTGGCAAATTTCATCTAGTGGTTGAGATATTTCTGTCTGGACCAAAGCGGTGGACCATTGCCATCACTGAAGCCAAACCATGGCTAAAAAAAGCACCAAACAGAACTTCTACTTCAAACAAGTAATAAATGCTCTTCCCCTGTCTTCCTCTCTCTTTAGGCCAGTTCCTGCTGGAACAGTCTCGTCTTGGCGAGGCGGCGGAGATGGCGGAGAGAGCTGCGGAGCTGGACAGCTCAGAGTTTGATGTGGTCTTCAGTGCTGCCCACATGCTCAGGTTGGCTAAATTGATTACACACAACAACACTGCTTCACGGTGGAGTTTGCCTACTTGAAAAAGCATATAGTACAGAAAATTGAATTATTGTATATATCAAGAAATGTGGCACTCATGTATTTACAGACTTTGTCACTTTCACCATTTGCGGGTTTATTCTTTACCACTGCCATTTAATAACTGCCTTTTAAATATAAATGATACCAACGTTATAGAATAGTAAATGTATACTCCATGGTAATTGCTGCAATAAAAGCTATTAAGTATTTCAGATATAAACAGCAGTATAGTTTCAGTCTATCATAGTGATGTTTCGGTCCAAGGTTGTTAAGATGCCATCAGAGAATTTCCCCTCAAAGTTTGGCAAGCACGTGCACAGACAGCACATGGGTCTTAAAACGCGTCAAAGAGGTCTGCAAATGTCCTCTATTCCCAGCAACTCAAGGAAATATTGGAGCGATGTGCCACCATTCCTTTTTTGCTCTATATATCTGGAGAAGTCATTACTACTCTATACCATCCATCTAAATGCAACAGCACAGAGGATCTATAAAAAGTTGAAAGACTCTGGACTTTTTTGGAAAGAGCAGATGTAAATGACAGATCACTCTGCCGTATTCTGCTCTAAATGGTTGTTTTCAGCTGAGACGGACTGTGACATGAATCTAAACCGATTAGGATTGGGTTAAAGGAATGTGACACACCTGTCCTTAGCTGGATGTCAAACTTAAGCTGCTCTACTGCTCTACTAAAGGTGAGCTTTTCATGTTGACTGACCATAACAAGGATTTAAAAAAAATGACCCGATAATCCAGTTTGATGGAAGCTTGAACGTAAATGTCTTGCATGGACCAGGCCTACGTTTCATAGGAGCAAGCTCTTATGATTCAAATATTGTGTTAGTATGATATCTACAATAAATCATTTAGTTTTTACATGTTTTGGGTTAAACCATATTGCATGTTTTGTCCGCCCTGTTCTACTTTCCATAAACCCTGACTTCTTGAATCTTGATTTATTCTGCAGCACTTGACCAAACAAAACAAAGACCAAGGAAGCAAGCTATAAGATGATGACTAAGATAGCCAGTCATGAACTCCACTGAACCCTTGATAAAGTGTTGCCTGGATCCACATGCATATTTTACTTGAGTCATAGTCTTATAAATATAAATGATCATGCCGGGAAAGAATGGTTTCCTTGACTTTATTAACTTTGGCACTGCTAAGTCCAGTTCATGTACTCTTTGGATAAAATGTATGGAGCAGAGTAACTATTGCCATTTTACAAACCCAGCTGTAACATGTGAATGGTTTGGTGGAGTGATTCTGGCATAAGAAACATCCATCTCTCTTCATTATGCTCTATTGAATAATAAGTAAGGCATAATGGAGTTCAAATCAATGCCCCAATACGAAATCTAAAGTGCATAATCAAGATGCATAATCACAGTTATTACACAGCTAAGAAATTAATCACCTGTCACAGAACATTGTTTCCTTTTATTCTAACTAAAGTATTTAACAAGCCCATATAAAAAAGAAATCTAGCATTGCTGCAGCTGAATAAGGATCTGTACCATAAAAACAATAATGAAATGTGTTCCCGACCCAATTTATACTTGTTTTTAATACTAATTTTTCAGATTAACCTTCAATCTCTGCTTTTCCTTGTATTCATATCAATAATTTAAAAAAAACTGGTAGACACATGCAACCGAGGATGAGGGTTTGAAAGTAGACCTTGTTTTGTTAACAAACCAAAAAAATGTATGGAACTGTTTTGGCATATTTTCAGTAAAGTTGATTTGATTGATTGATTTATTTATTATTGTACCTGCTGAATATAATGGTGCATTTTTATTAATGTTATCCTATATTCAAACAGTTAATCTCTGACATTAAGATGTATTTTCTTAAGAGAGACGTGTACACAACAAAATAAAAGAAAAATACAGTATAAGCATAGACAAACACAGAAATTCACAACACACACTTTTCATAAAGAAATGAGAGGTATTAATTTCACATCAAGAATTGAAAGTTTTTCCAAGCCGAAGATCTGACTATTCCAATTTTGAATCGATTAGCTGATTAGCTGTACAACAATGAGTGGATACGATTATCAGTAATTTGTATTGGCACAATATTATCAGCATAAATTGTGTTATGACACGTTCTAACTCTACTTTTCTCTCTGTTCTTCTTTCTCTTCAGGCAGGCCAGTCTTAATGAGGCAGCGGAGAGGCAGTATGAGCGTGCAGCCAGCCTAAGACCAGATGTAAGTACCTGGGACTGGTTGGCCTGTTAGCACTTATCATGGAAATGCACACACACACACACACACACACACACACACATACGCCTGCACTGTTAATTCAATTTACAACATAATATATGTTACCCATCATTCTGACATGATATTATAATACTGTTGTTCCTGGCATGCAGAGGAAATCAAATGGAAAACTGTGTTCTGTTCATGGTTGTGAACTGGTGCCTCATTGTGCTTTATGCAAAACACAAAAGATCCCAAAGAGAAAAGTGGTTACTGTCGTCTGTTATTGAATTCACACATTCAGCTTCCGAGCACACCCTTGTTCATAATGGTATAGTTTACCAGACAAAGCCTTGAGGGATGTCATGTCTCTCGATGTAAGCACACGCGGTTGAGGAAGTGGGGGGCTATTATATCCAGTTTCTGTATATCAATCAGTCACTTCAAAGAAAAAGGGGGATCTGTGAGAAAGTAACTTGGAGTCCTAGGAACCCCTGCGCTTTCAGACAAGACCTAGAAGAGCTTCCTGCAGTCATTTGTCATGCTATTCTGCTTAGCGATGGTCTGCTCTGCGACTTACGTTGCCAAAGGAGAGAGGGGTTGGACTTCCATCTACATGCATTTAACTGGAGGAACTAGTGTTACTGTATATTGTGACAGCCTTCATAGTGTTCTCCAAACTTTTCTGTGCGGTTCTCACGCTCATGCGACCGTGGTGGAGATTGTTTAAGCTTAACGTTAGCTTTTAAGTTTTACCAATTGCATTCACACTTCAAAAAATCATAAAACTGGTGTTCATTTGGGAAGATTATCTAGCTGAACAATACGTGTAAGTATCATAAGCTTGTGTTTGCCACAGAGTTTATTTTCTGCAATAATCCAAAATGAAATGGAGCGATCTCATTTGAGTCGAGGGAACCAGAGTGATGCCAACTTCCATGGTTGGCGCACAAAACTATGTCATCCCTGCATCACTCTATGGTAACACATTGCGTTCAGGGGTATATTTCATTTTTAAATTAGCTGAGCTACTCTTCTATTTTTTCCACATATCCCCGTTGGCAACTGCTGATCCACCAAGGGAACACATTGGTCTAGCTGGGAATCACCGCTTTAATGCTTTAATCTGCCCCTTTTATGATAAGGTCTGCCTGTCTGTTTATATCCTGTTTAAGCCTTAAAAAGCTGAGTAAATCCATGCAAGATACGATTACTGGTTGTCTATTTTAATTTGGAAAGCCATGTGTTTATATTTTATTCTGTAAAAAAGTAAGCTACCTACAAGTCATTATAATCCCTGGAAGCATTCATGTGCACATTCAGATAAACCGGGGGCTTCTCTTGTCATTTGTCACAAGTAAAGCTTCTCTTGTCGATGACATTTTCTATGCACGTCTGCTTAGCGGATGATATCAACTTAATCCAGCAGCGTTCAGGTCATGAAAGATTCAGCTCTTGCTGTACGTGTTAAGAAAGTAAAAGATTGTTTACCTCCAGAGAAAGTTGCGAGTCAAATTTTTCACTTTGGAATCAAACTATATACAGAAAAATTTTTTTTTTTTTTTTAAACAAATCAGATAGATGCTCATCTCAAATATAACGCTGTACTCTGAGCAGAATCGGCTGTATTTACTGGGGAAAATGGGAATTCTCAGGGTAATAAGGCTACAGTATGAGCTATTCAGCCCCTGCAAATAGAAAAAGATGCAAAAAAAAAAGAGCAGCTACTAAAATACAAGAAAATACAGAAAAGAGACTGCTGTATCTGTTTATAGAACAGCCAAAAAAACTTTTTTTACAACATATCAGTTACAAATCATTTTACAAAGCATAGTATTTTTTGTATGTGTGAAGAATTATAATTTACCGTATTTTCCGCACTATAGGGCGCACTGGATTATAAGGCGCACTGTCAATGAATGGTCTATTTTCGATCTTTTTTCATATATAAGGCGCACCGGACTATAAGGCGCATTAAGCGAAACAAAACAGTCAGTCAGTCAAACTTCCTCCACTTCCTACCATTGATTCATTAATGTTGAATTCTCTCGCAGCTGCTCTATTCCCATGTTCTACTGCGTGACTGATAGCCTTGAGTTTGAAGTCCGCGTCGTAAGCGTGTCTCTTGACAGGAGCCATGTTGGGTCCTTATCCACACACACTGTAATATTATGATGAAGCACAGTATGTATTACTCCTGACGCTCCTACTACGGTAGCCGTAATGCTGCAAGCGGTGCGGCTTTGTAGTTTACTAAGTCTACTAAAACATGTTGACAGAGCGCCGTGTACCACACAAAATCACTTCGAGGTCAGTAAGCACAGCCAGAATTAATCCATATATAAAGCGCTCCGGATTATAAGGCGCACTGTCGTTTTTTGAGAAAATTAAAGGCTTTTAAGTGCGCCTTATAGTGCGGAAAATACGGTACAACTTACAATATAAAAAGGGTTCATTGTTGCTCGTAGAGCAGGATGCATCTCTAAAACTGACTGATGCAGAAGCTAGCTTATCAATACTGTATATCCAACTTGCTGAAGGTCAAGAACAACTTACATCTGTTTCATCCCTGTCAGTGGATTGTCGCAAGACGTCAAAAATAATTACTGAATTACTTTCAGTCGGCCTTCCTGTACACAGAACACAAGCAAGGCTCCTTTTCTGATGATTCAGCCCCGTCTGTGAATCGCATATCACCCAGTTGTTTAGAATGGCAAAGGGACCCTCATTTATACAGCTTAGTATGTCTCGGCTGTTTACCAAGTTCCTTAATGGTACAAAAAGCAGAGCAAGGGTTCGGAGCACTTTAAAATGTAACCGCATGGTAGAATCAATTATTGCACTAGGTGAGAAAAAAACAAACCCACCGAAGGGGCGGAAGTACCCCACTGTAGCTCCTCTCTCTGTGAAAGTGCATTAATTATGATGAGGTGAGAAAAAACAAGCTGCCACTCCCAACTCTCGTCTCTTAACACCGCTTGAGAGGTGGAATGTAAACGAGAAAAATGGGAAGAACACTTGGGTTTGGGGATAGAAAATCTGTGAAGTAGTTGCCAAGTCGCTAACCATATGTCATCCAGCGAGGACGCAGGGCCTGGGAACAAGGCCAGGTCTGGGGGATGAGGTGCCAATGACTTTTAGGATGAGCTTTGGGTGTGTTTGTCAGTCATGGAACGCTGAGAGTAATGTCTATGGACCTGGATTTTGTAGATTTCAGCAACTGGTACACTTTTCCAGATGCCAGCTGGTTTCAATTTGCAACTTCTTAAGAGGGTATTTTATTAAATAAGACTCCAGAAAGACACCTCTAAATTGTTTGTTCATTGATGAATTTTTTTTTATAATAGCTACCTATTATCACTGTGGCACTATCTAGGGACACCCATATTTTTTTGGCCATGCCAGCTACTGTCCTGCGAGATTTAGATTAGGGCTAATTTAATGCATGTTTGATTTTCTAAGCTTCGAGCACATTTCACCAAAGCCCTTGATCCACCATCAATAAAGAAAAAAAACCTGGCAAGCTTGAGTGTGTGAATGTCTCACATTACTAGAACTGAGAAGGGCGATTTTAAAATAGATTGCCCAGATAGATAAATCCAATGTCGACACAAGTACAGTAATCCTGTAAGTCCTGACAACTCACCATGATTATGGCATTTGCTCGTCTCTGTCTCCTTTTCTAAATGTGTCTTTGCCCTCTCCTAGTACCCGGCTGCTTTGATGAACCTTGGTGCCATCCTGCACCTGAACGGGAAACTTCCCGAAGCGGAGGCCAACTACCTGCGCGCACTGCACATCAAACCCGATGATGTCATTACCCAGTCCAACCTGCGGAAGCTGTGGAACATCATGGAGAGGCAGGGACTCCGGATCAAAGCGTGGGCTCGGGATGCAGAACAGCAACCTTTGAACTGAGACAGAGTTGCTGCTCTGTTCCCTTCATGATGTGTCCTCCAGAAAGCGAAGCAGGACAGGAAGAGAAAGAGCTGGAGGCTAAAAGCTCTCTCTACAAGACAACAAAGACTCGTTCTTTAGAGATGTGGCCCGTGATGCTTGTTGAAGACAGTTTGAGGCTTGGCATGTTTGGGATTTAAGGGTGTAAGAGTTCTGCCCAATAAAACGTCACCACCAGCACTGTTTGGTTGCTCAAATAACTAATGTTACAGTTATTACATTTTATAAAGCAATGCTCAATGTCTTTAAAAGATGCACTGAAATCAAAGGTAAATAATTGCAATGTCCAAAAGATAAAAAGGTCTCAAAGATCAGCTAATTATTATTTCACTATCATTGAAAACTTTGGTATGTTTTAAAGCACTTCATTTGAAAAAGGATGTAGAAAAAAGTATTTAAATAATGTTTTCTTCAGTTGTCAGCACTGATGTGTGAATGATGCCAGTTGGTTTGTGTTAAAGGTGACTCCAACGATTTGGAACTGGGAGTTCAACTGCATACGTGAAAAACCTTTTGTAAAAGAGAACTGAGCTAACCAGACCTCTGTAGCCCGCTCCTCACCTCTGCTTGAGGCTAGCGGCTTGAAGCTACATTAGCTGCTACAAGCGTTGAGTTGCATTGTGGGTAATGAAGGCACCAGGTTTTGACAAGAAAGTAGAATGTGCGAAATAAAAGAAGACAAAATCTCTGGTTCTGCTGCATTTATTTGATCCTTTTTTTTTCTTTTAAACTGTCTATTGTGAGTCCAACAATGTCATAGGAGTGCAATGCTAAATCAGTGGAGTACTCTTTTACAACAACGTGATTATTACCCTCAGGGTGCACTTGCTTTCTACGTTTACTCTTAACATAGTAGAAGCATAACATTAAAAGCATGCTAGTGCTAAGGCATATTCAGGTACCACCCTTGAATACAGTGCTTTGTTATAAGTTGCTCCATCCAATTAAAATACCAGGTTAAAGCATAATGCATATAGCTCATTTACATTCTGTTGTCTTGAGTCACTGAAGATTGTTTGCACCTGGTGCTCTGCCAATTCTTGTGACTGTAAACATGAAAACAGATCATGGGACAAATTCCTCAGCGGTGCCAAAGCTTGTACTGAGTCTTTACGCCTCTCGTGCCAAGCAAAAACTGAAATGTGTCGTGTTCCTTTGTGTCAAACGAAGATGTTTCATTTCCTGTGATCCAAACTTAATTTATTAATACATGTTGTTTCGTGTGAAGAAGCCAACACTGTGCCGTCACTGTCACAGAAGCCCGCCCTCTCTGATTTCTCCACATAGATCGGCTACATTATGCAACATGAGAATTGCATTAAAATGTTTTGTTTTTTTAATGTGTATTTTTTTTTCTTCTCTCTGTTTGGGGATATCAGGTTGTGGTTCCTTTGTGACACAGAGAGAGCTTCTTCAAGTGATGTTAGGTGTTTTCTGATGATCGTGATGTTTGGTTAAATTATAGAAAATGTGTAGCTGGATATGTGTTGTGTTTTGTAAAGAAAAGTGAACTTTTTTCCACAATAAAAACATGACTGTTGCTGTCAACAGTGGGATGTCCTCTGGGAAGCCTGTGCCTCTCAACAATGTAAATTCAGTCCACCAACCCACATGTATATATATGTAAACACAGATTATGCATTGAGTTGATAGTTGGCCTTTTATGCTGTCAATGCATGCTAACATACACAACCATCTGTTTCTCACAGCAGAGATTGGGAAGTGACAAAATCAAAGCATGTAGTTTCCCATGAAGCCAATATAACATGGGGGATGTGTTCAAGACAGCAGTTGTTTACTTACCTAAAGCCAATATACAATATTACAAACTACTTAGACTCAAGTTTGCAGTGAGCTAAAAG
The DNA here is from genome assembly GCF_027596085.1 of Anoplopoma fimbria. NCBI lineage: Eukaryota > Metazoa > Chordata > Actinopteri > Perciformes > Anoplopomatidae > Anoplopoma > Anoplopoma fimbria. The sequence goes on along the minus strand of NC_072471.1, from coordinate 5,775,630 downwards.
GAACTCCCTAAAACAGGCAAGAAACAAGGGGGAAATATGCCCTTAACGCTCAATATTATTTTATTGCTATAAAAATCAAGCATAAAACAGCCAAATTAATACCAATGCTAATACTATAGGCCCTGCAAGCAACCAAGACATCAATTTATGATGTTGATGATACAGTCACACAAGCAGCACATTGGTAATTTGTAACACACAGTTACAACGACTACTGACAAAAGGATGGAGTCATTGCAGGGAAAGTCTGAGTGTGAATACAATCATTCTTCCCTTTTCTAGCTTTTGAAATTATTTGTACTTTTCTCACACAAGCTCGTATGAAAAGGACCTTTTTCACAGCAGTCATTTTGACCTGTCAGAGCAGGAAAATCACAGGTGCAGTTGATAACAGTAACGATGGGGAGGCAGGAGTCATCGTTAAGGTTATTAATTACACCTGGGCTTTTCCTGCGGTGACAGGTCAAAATCTCTGCTGGGAAAAAGGTTGATTCTAAATGAGCAGCAGCAGCAGTAAGGACACTATCTTTACTTCCCAGTTATAAAGCTGTATACATATTAATATTAAGGACAAATGCAAGTTTACATCAAAATAGAATATTTAAAATTGAAGCCGTAACACTACCTTTTGACACAAACTGAACCTGCATTGCTGTCACACCAAATACAGAAATGTTTTAAAAGTTATGGACCAAGCATGAACAAATAATATATTTCTTAAGGTTGCCAAAAGTAATTCTTTAAAAATGTTTAATAAATGTTAGAATTAAGAAGTGTTGTTATATACTGTATGTCTGAGAGGTCTAACTCCCTGTTGGGTATATACAGTATCTTTTCCATATATTGAATATTGCATTTAAAAAAATATTCCTGAACTATTTTGCATTTAATTGACATATTTATGTGCCATTTACAAATTTTAAATATTGTAAAAAGGGAAATGATTTCTCTCCAGTGCTGTTAAATAGTCTTGTTTTTATTCGAAACTGAAAAAAATAGTGTCACACTCTCTCTAAATGACACAACACATGCACAGCTCTCTGAGAGAAACCACTAATTAGACTTCTCACAAACTCAACATGTTGGTATCATCTGATCAAGCAGACTTCAAAGAGGTTCTAATCACACGCCAGGCTTTGAGCACACCACGCTGTAAATATTTAAGAAGATATCTAACTTGGCTCATTGACTTGCAAGAACTCACAGCCCCAGTTTCAAACATTTCAAACTAGAAGCTAGCATACATCTGAGTACATATTTAGTTCTGTAATAATAGGAACACTGAATCAAGAATGTATTTATTATGCACAGAAAGCCATCTGACTCATCTCTGAATCTGCCCATCTCACCCATAGGACCAATTAAATCATCTCATATAGTTTACTGAGAGATGATGGCCTGGCTCTGGGAAACGGCACCAAGTGCAAAAACTACCAAGACCATACCAGTAAACAGCCAAATACCCATGATAAATCCATAACATATGTATCCAAAATGAATGAACACATCAGTAAATTTAAATAGAGGACACTGTTATTTTATGTTTATGGTTGTTAACCTATGAAATTGGAGTCTGAATATTTTAGTTCATGAAAATGCTTATATAATAAGACAAATAAAGTGCGGGTATGTGCATGTCACTTGGGATTCTAAAACTGGAATGTAATGGGTTTTCTTATCATTAATATAGTGAAATATTCCATCTAAAGAATAATGAATTATTGCATCATGTTATGGTGTGGAACAGATTCCACTGGACAGTAATGTGATTTCCATGTTTTAACCAATTACGTACACAAGAGCATAGACATCAGTTTAAAATAGATAAAGTTCTCGGCAAATTAAACAATAATTCATCAAATAAATTCAGGGGATACTTCTATTTATATTTCTGAAATTAATTAAATAACATATTTTGGGCAAGACTAGTCAAGTTGTATATCCTGGGCTTGCTCACACTCTGTCCAGACTTCTAAAGCGCATCACAATTGAGCATGGAAGTGAAAATGAAACACAGCGCCTATTTTTGTAAATCTTGCCCCACCTTGTCTCTGTATTTCTCTGGTCACACTAACTTGGCAGCCAATAAGGAAGCCTTTGATAACCTCTTCTCCTTCCTGCCTGTGGGGTTGAACACACCACTGGGAGTGAGGCCAAGTTGTCTCTGTTCCAGTAAATCAGTCTCATTTTGCACAAGTGACACAATACAAGCAAGTCATCCTGTCTAATTGCAGCTGAGTAACATTTTCCTTCAGTGAAGACATTCTGTACTTACTGTGCTTTACGCCTTACTACCAATTAATTGTAGCTGCCTTTGTCATTCAGAATATGTAAGTTATTCACACACGAGGGCTAAATGTTTTTACATATCCGGCAGACATGACCTTTGAAATGACCCAGCAACACCTGGGCCTACATGTTAAAGTCAACCACTAAAACTACACAATAGGGAAGGAAGTGAGGCAGGCCCATTGCACATGACAGATTTCCTCCAACTGCCTGCATGGCAAAGCATATGGCAGAAGTGGAAGCATATGGCTTCTATATTGTTTCACTGAACTGATGTTAAGATACATTAGATGTGTTTGAAGATCCGCTGTTGTCAAGACACATATCCAAGATTCACATATAAAGTATGAATTCACAAAGAAGCGTGTAATTCAAATACTCACGTATAGTACAAGTACTTCAAATTGGCACTAAAGTATGTACTTTTAGTGAATGTACCCAGTGACTTTCCGCCACTGAATATAACCACTGACTGTGACCGTTGCGTAACTAATAATGATGATGCTGGGAGAATAAATCAAGAAGGGCTGCTGACTCACAGGAATAATGGCTAAACCTCTCAACATAACATAACTAAAACTGATCTCTGCCAAGAATTCAAACCACTATTTCTAAAATGTATACAGTGACCTCTTCTGACAGTTTTCCTTCAGTGCAGTTGGCTCCATTTCAAGTCGTGGAGGAAAGGAATAAACCCCTTTTGAAAAAACATGCATGTGGTAACCCAACAAGCTTCTTGTCAGATATGAAAACAAATCTTATATTTTTAAATTCTCCATCCATTCATTATTTAACAAACTTTGCTGGGCAGCAGGAAAAGGGTCAAAGCTACAGCAACACTTGATGTAAGATAACACCACAGCCAGTGATGTCAGTGCAGGTGTGTGGTATTTGCTTTAATTGTGAAAGTACAATACCTGTTTCGACGCAGCGGCAAGTTTTCTATCTTGATTGAGTTAAGTTTTGATTTGCTTGCTCCTGTTGAAAAGTGCTTGTTAATAGTTTAGAGGTGCTGTATGTGCTGCTAACAGAGTCTGCACCAAACCTTTAAATGTTATCAGTCTGACTGTAGTGTGTATGTGAGTTAGTGTCCAAAGTTGTCATTGAAACCACAATCAATTCAAGCCCAGTAATAATACAGCTGATACAAAATTGGAGAAGAAAAAAAACACACGTAGTTTTTTTTATTGGCTCTGATAAGAAATTTATTTAAAAAGCTCCTCTGTTTTAAGATCGAAGAGAAAGTTGTGTAATGTGGCCATAAGCGTTATCGTATTCAAAACAAATGTGATAAAATTCAACCTCTAGTGTAAGGTAGACATGTTGATATTGCACATGCTCATGGTCTTCTTTTGACTTCAATTGTACTGAATCAAATACTCTGGATATATTTGATTTGGATCAAAAATAACAAAAATCTTGGGATTTGTGACATCATCCACACAGCTGTCATGAGAGTTTTCGATACTTCCGTGATCAGGTTTTCTGAAATGCATTTGTCCAGCAGTTGATTTCCCGATCATTACTCGAGCCAAAAATATGACTTTAGTGTTTTGACCCTGTCGACCTTGTGTCTCCCCGCCATAAAACGGCAATGGATCCGTGCTGCTGAAGCTGTAGAGGTCCGCATATGCTGCATGTTTAGCAAAATAGATTCCTAAATAAAAACAAAGGAAGTCGGGTCAGTCAGACCTACATTTACAGTTAGACTATATATATATTATAAATAGTACAATGTTAGTCATTTAACTTACCTTGGCCATAACAGCCTAGTTCAGACAACCGTAAATCAAAGTTATACTTGCAAATGCTGTCAACATTTGGTAATTTGGTCCCATGAAAGAGTTTTTTCTCCTGAATTTCTTTGACACCTTGGATTCTCATTAACTGCTTCTTTTTCCTTTGACATAAATAAACAAAAGGTTTTGATTACAAGGATGATGATGAAGCGAATGGAGAGAGACAAACTCAAAGAGATACTTACAGACAATACATGTCCCATAAATCCATATTCTGTATCCTGCTGATTGATACAATGGAATTGTCCAACAGCCCCTCCGTCTTCACATAATGTGCCACAGTCTGATACTCAGCTCTGAGTTCACTCAGAGGGATTAACTGTAAAATGTATAAGAAATACATATTTAAATCATAATACTGGGCCTAAAGAATATAAGAATCATAGTTTTTGAATCCCAATGCCTGTCTGTTTCTTTTTTGATAAAAATACTGAAAGGAAAAACATTTATAAAAGTACATTTTGTGACCATAAAATTATGCTTTTATCAGATTTTGAATTTGCAAAAATTTATTTAGATTATTTAAGTTATTTAGACTATAGATTTGATTTATGCATCAATGGTACAAAACAACTGAAAAATTAAAAAGGTTCTCCATCTAAAGCAATTCTGTAAATTGGTTAAAATTATGAATGACACAAATACAAATGCCAACTATGTTGAGAGTCATCTTTTTTAAACATCAGCTACCATGATAGACAGATATGTAATTTTTTCCTGACAAATAAATGCCAAGCAACTCCTCTAACCATATGCAATAAAAAAAATTTGTAACCACGTTTTTGGCAAATATATTTTTCCTAATGCAAAAAAGATGCTAATGTTAGCTGTAAATAACATATATCTATGTGTAATTTAGACAATTTGAAACAAAATCTTGAATTTTGTTACCATTTATATTTTACTTTGCTATTTTTAAGTTTTCATTCAAAATAATGATATTTCAGAGAAACTGTGCTCAGCTAACACATCTAGCTTGCTAATGTCATTGTTATGGTTTGCAATAATTAAATGCTGTTATTATTAGTAATTTAAGTCACTGTGACTTTCTTCAAAGAGGACAGAAATTACAGCCAAAATTTGAATGTGTGAGAATATAAATAATTCAGTCTGTAGCAAGCTAATTGCTAAACATTGAAATGTTTTACTACTAACTCCACTGTTGTCCAAACTGATTGTGTTTTCAAGGTTGCCTGTAATCGAGCCATATAATTCTTTGCTCACAACTTGCTTTACTGAATAGTTTTCAATACATGTAGTCAGTCATTGTCACCTGGTACGGACAAGTTGGGTCAACCCTTTCCCAGCAAACAGTAAGATCACTGAAGCAGGAGCAACTGTGGGAGGAAAGAGAAACTAATTTCCATTATACTTTCACTTTCATAACTCCAGAAACTAAACTGATATATCTATGAATCAATGTTGTATTTTTTTGTTATTTTAATGTGTTTTAAATCTCATTTCACCTTCTTCCAATGTTGTAGCCTCGTTGGATACTTTTTTGTCCTCCTGTGAAGTAGTCGGTCCGCAACATTGCTGTTTAACAACAAATAAGTCATGTCAACTATGTTTTTTACAGGTAAATAAGGACACAAATATGTACTCACATAGGCTACCTGAGAAATCAATCTCGATGTGACAATTCGAAGAATTTTTATGGAACACCCCTTTTGAGTTTCTTCCAAAGTATTGTTCAATATCCTCACTTCTCAGGGGGTTATCAGGGTCATCCTGATGGACAGAAGGTAACAAATGTTTAGTTATACCTCAGACATTCTGCTCCATAATGATGTAAGGTAACATATAGAGTTGATGATCTACATCATGACAGACTTTGAGCTGAAGATTAAGAAAAAATTACCTCAAATCTGTGCCAACTTCCACAGTCTGCCATGTAATACCAAGACAATGGGGTTTCTGATGTGTCCATCGGTTCCACTGCTTCATTGTCCCACATCCTTCTGACAAAAATGTAATATATCACAACAAAGCTTAATGAATAAGTTAGATTTAGGTAAAACTGGCCTTCCTCTCTCTGACTTGCTCAGGTAGCTAATAAAGTTAATATTGGTGTTCCTCATATACAAATGAGGTGTCATTCATAGCCACACCTCTGAGGTAGGCTGGCTTACCTCACTTTGAAGAGGAGGACATTGTTATCAGCACAAGATCATTTATTTTCGGTTTCCTACTCTGAAATGTGTTAAACAAGAAATAATTTCATATGCTTAGGTTGAAAAGTTTATTAGTTGTAACATTCAATTCAATTCAGTTTATTTTGTATAGCCCAAAATCACAAATTACAAATTTGCTTCAGAGGGCTTTACAATCTGTACACATGCAACATCCTCTGTCCCGGAACCCTCACATCGGCACAGGAAAAACTCCCCTAAAAAAACCATTTAACAGGGAGAAAAAAGGAAGAAACCTCTGGGAGAGCGACAGAGGAGGGATCCTTCTCCCAGGATGAACAAAATGCAATAGATGTCATGTGTACAGAATGAACAGCATAACAGAGATACAACACATTCAATGTATATGACATAAATTATTCATATAATCACAGTAGTAAGCAGAGTAACGAAGGAAAAAATGAAGATTAATAAAAGCAGCAATGACTATAGTGGAATTAAAATAATGATATAGGGAATAGTATTAGTAATGTGACTAATAGAAATAATCGAAGTAGCAGTGGGTGTCAGCCGGGTCACAACAGGAGGCACGACCACGGTCCAGGGACCACAACGATTCGTGGAAACCTGCGAGGCGAGAAAGCAAAAAGGGCTTCAGGGTGGAAGCAAAGCTAATATGCATAATGGTACAGGTAATAGTAATAGTAATGTGACTAATAATAATAGTGCTAGTAGCAGTGGGTGTCAGCAGGGCATCAGCAGGTGGCACGATGACAGTCCAGATATAACCCCGATTCCTGGGAACCTGCGAGTCGAGAAAGCACAAGGACTCCGGGGAAGAAGCAAAATCAGTAATGTGCATAAATAGGAGATTAATACATAAAGATGGAGGGAGAGAAGAGGAGAGAGGAGCTCAGTGCAAATTACAGACACACACATATAGCTTCATACACTCTAAACTCACACACATCTCTAATGGTATGACTGATGACATCTGTTTGTTTCTCTTAGTTGTCTGCATTTACAAGGAAATGCAAAGAGTTGTGATCCATCATTGCACTGTTACGCCACCTTGTGGCACATATGATACTGATACATTTAGTTATTCTCCTTTCTCAAAAACACACAATCATTCAATGGATTGAACAAATGCACACTGCAAAGCAATATTACATTTTGTGGTTAATTTTCATTACAGTACTATACATGTGCTGGCTACTTTTTTTTTTTTATTTTAAGATAGATTTACGGAGTTGGCTCCGTTTCAAGTCTTTGAGGAAATTAACAAACCCCTTTGAAAAACTGGCATGTGGTCCAACGTTGTCATTGAAACCACAATCAACTCAAGCCCAGTAATAATACAGCTGATACAAAATTGGAGTAGAAAAAAAACACACGTAGTTTTTTTTATTGGCTCTGATAAGAAATTTATTTATAAAGCTCCTCTGTTTTAAGATCTAAGAGAAAGTTGTGTAATGTGGCCATAAGCGTTATCGTATTCAAAACAAAAGTGATAAAATTCAACCTCTAGTGTAAGGTAGACATGTTGATATTGCACATGCTCAAGGTCTTCTTTTGACTTCAATTGTACTGAATCAAATACTCTGGATATATTTGATTTGGATCAAAAATAACAAAAATCTTGGGATTTGTGACATCATCCACACAGCTGTCATGAGAGTTTTCGATACTTCCGTGATCAGGTTTTCTGAAATACATTTGTCCAGCAGTTGATTTCCCGATCATTACTCGAGCCAAAAATATGACTTTAGTGTTTTGACCCTGTCGACCTTGTGCCCCCCCGCCATAAAACGGCAATGGATCCGTGCTGCTCAAGCTGTAGCGGTCCGCATATGTTGCATGTTTAGCAAAATATATTCCTAAATAACAACAAAAGGAAGTCGGGTCAGTCAGACCTACATTTACAGTTATACTATATATATATTATAAATAGTACAATGTTAGTCATTTAACTTACCTTGGCCATAACAGCCTTGTTCAGACAACCGTAAATCAAAGTTATACTTGCAAATGCTGTCAACATTTGGTAATTTGGTCCCATGAAAGAGTCTTTTCTCCTGAATTTCTTTGACACCTTGGATTCTCATTAACTGCTTCTTTTTCCTTTGACATAAACAGAAGGTTTTGAGTACAAGGATGATGATGAAGCGAATGGAGAGAGACAAACTCAAAGAGATACTTACAGACAATACATGTCCCATAAATCCATATTCTGTATCCTGCTGATTGATACAATGGAATTGCCCAACAGCCCCTCCGTCTTCACATAATGTGCCACAGTCTGATACTCAGCTCTGAGTTCACTCAGAGGGATTAACTGTAAAATGTATAAAAAATACACATTTAAATCATAATACTGGGCCTAAAGAATATAGGTATCATAGTTTTTGAATCCAAATGCCTGTCTGTTTCTTTTTTGATAAAGATACTAAAAGTAAAAACATTCATAAAAAGTACATTTTGTGACCATAAAATTATGCTTTTATCAGATATTTAATTTGCAAAAATTAGTTAATTTTGTGGCAGTATTCTCTACAAGTTATTCAGACTATAGATTTGATTTATGCATCAATGGCACAAATAAATTGAAAAATTAAAAAGGTTCTCTATCCAAAGTAACTCTCTAAATTGGTTAAAATTATAAATGACACTAATACAAATGCCAACTATGTTGAGAGTCATCTTTTTTAAACTTGGTGTAAAAGGGAATTTTACTATTAGCTACCATGCTAGACAGACATGTAATCTGATTCAAAGTATAAACATTACTTTTTCTGACAAATAAATTCCAAGCAACTCCTCTAACCATATGGATGAGAAAAATATTCCATCCGCTGCAAAATAAAAAAGATTTTTAACCACTTTTTTTGCAATTCTTTTTTTCCTAATCCAAAAAAAGATGCTAATGTTATCTGTAAATAACATATATCTATGCGTAATTCAGACAACTTGAACCAAAATCTAAAATTTGTATTACCATTTATATTTTACTTAGTTATACTTTATTTTTTCTATGTTTTCATTCAAAATAATGAGTATTTCAAAGAAACTGTGCTCAGCTAATTTAGGGGCTAACGCAAATCTAGCTTGCTAATGTCCTTGTTAATGTTTGCAATAATAAAATGCTGTTAATAATAGTAATTTAAGTCATTGTGACTTTCTTCAGAGAGGACAGAATCTGTTTTTTTAATGTGTGAGAATATAAATAATTCAGTCTGTAGCAAGCTAATTGCTAAACATTGAAATGTTTTACTACTAACTCCACTGTTGTCCTAACTGATTGTGTTTTCAAGGATGCCTGTAATCGAGCCATATAATTCTTTGCTCACAACTTGCTTTACTGAATAGTTTTCAATAAATGTAGTCAGTCATTGTCACCTGGTACGGACAAGTTGGGTCAACCCTTTCCCAGAGAACAGGAGGAGCACTGAAGCAGGAGCAACTGTGGGAGGAAAGACAAACTAATTTCCATTATACTTTCACTTTCATAACTCAAGAAAGTAAACTGACATATCAATGATCTAAATCTTCTGTTATTTTAATGTGTTTTAAATCTCAATTCACCTTCTTCCAATGTTGTAGCCTCGTTGGATACTTTTTTGTCCTCCTGTGATGTAGTCGGTCCACAACATTGCTGTTTAACAACACATAACTCATGTCAACTACGTTTTTTACAGGTAAATAAGGACACAAATATGTACTCACATAGGCTACCTGAGAAATCAATCTTGATGTGACAATTCGAAGAACTTTTATGTAACACCCCTTTTGAGTTTCTTCCAAAGTATTGTTCAATATCCTCACTTCTCAGGGGGTTATCAGGGTCATCCTGATGGACAGAAGGTAACAAATGTTTAGTTATACCTCAGACATTCTGCTCCATAATGATGTAAGGTAACATATAGAGTTGATGATCTACATCATGACAGACTTTGAGCTGAAGATTAAGAAAAAAATTACCTCAAATCTGTGCCACCTTCCACAGTCTGCCATGTAATACCAAGACAATGGGGTTTCTGATGTGTCCATCGGTTCCACTGCTTCATTGTCCCACATCCTTCTGACAAAAATGTAATATATCACAACAAAGCTTAATGAATAAGTTAGATTTAGGTAAAACTGGCCTTCCTCTCTCTGACTTGCGCAGGTAGCTGATACAGTTGACATTGGTGTTCCTCATATACAAATTAGGTGCTATTCATAGCCACACCTCTGAGGTAGGCTGGCTTACCTCACTTTGAAGAGGAGGACATCGTTACCAGCACAAGATCATTTATTTTCACTTTCCTACTCTGAAATGTGTTAAACAAGAAATAATTTCATATGCTTACGTTGAAAAGTTTATTAGTTGTAACATGTGCAAATTACAGACACACACATATAGCTTCATACACTCTAAACTCACACACATCTCTAATGGTATGACTGATGACATCTGTTTGTTTCTCTTAGTTGTCTCTAGAGTTGTGATCCATCATTGCACTGTTACGCCACCTTGTGGCACATATGATACTGATACATTTAGTTATTCTCCTTTCTCAAAAACACACAATCATTCAATGGATTGAACAAATGCACACTGCAAAGCAATATTACATTTTGTGGTTAATTTTCATTACAGTACTATACATGTGCTGGCTACATTCTTTTTTTTTTTAAGATAGATTTACACCAGGTGCAAAGAGAACCTGCTTATTCCTTAAAGAAACATGTTAGCAGGTGGTGACATCACACTCAGATGGTTTTAAGTCAAATGTGATGCTGATCTTGTTTTGGTTTGGAATGAACTTGGGTGCTAACGCATACAAAATCCAACCACGGCCATTGTCAAGTCTTTTAAAGATTGAAGTCAACGGTCAAAAAAGTTACACAGAAACATATTGCTAAAGGACCACAAGTGAACAAGACATCACAACTTTATGTCACTGTGACACAAATACAAAACCTTTCATGGAAAGGGGGAAAAGTGCACTGATGCATGGTTTAAAAAAATGCAGAGGTAGAAGCGTTTTTTTGAATAAAACCAAAACAAAACAAAGAATCCATGCCTACATAATACGTTGTACTAAGTACACACAGATGTTGATGTCACTAACTGACAGGTCAAGGTGCTGAATGAGTGAGCGGGAACGTGTTGCAGGTTTTTGGTTTCGTCATTTGGAATTATGTCTACATGACTTGTAAATAAGCTCATGCGTGGCACTGTGGATGTGGAGGAGGGGCTGTGGCCGATGGCAGGACATCACCTAAAACCTACAGGCTGCAAGTTCCACTCTTATTTTACAACAGCTGGGCACAGATATTGAACAAGCAAGCACAGATGTATGCATTTAATACAAAATTGCCACAAAGACTGATCTTTAGGAGGCATTTCATCCTTTTTATGTCGCTGGAACATTCCAACCACGAGGGCCTGTCTTAGAATATACTGTACAGTACACAAACTGTACACAAAGTCTTTATTGTCTTCTTGTTTTTCCAAATCCCCAAAGGCACTTTAGATGACCCATGCTCCAGTTAGGCACTGGATCGGACTGAAAGAAAAGGCAAATGTCCTTAAGCCGCCTTTTTTTTTTTTCCAATTTTCATCCTGTCATCTGATTCTGTATCTGAAATATTTCCATGTTTGAGATCAAGCCTCTATAAAAAAAAAAAAAAAAAAAAAAAGTCTTCTTTTTTAGTCTTCAGTAGAACTCAACCAGATACTCTGGGTAAATCTGATTGCTGTCAAAAATGACGTAAATCTTTGGATTGGCCATATCGTCCACACAACTGTCATAAAAGTTGGTGAAGCTGGCATCCTTAGACGGCGGTCTGCAGTACATGGGATGACCGACCGTGTATTCGCCAACAATCACTCTGGCCAGGAACATGGTCTTGTAGGGCGGCTCAGTCGCAAATATTGGTGGGGCGAGTCCGTGTCTCTGCAGAGTGGTGTTGTGCTTCCCTGTGGTGTGACAGAATTTACTGGAATATTTGGCATCCCGGGCAAAGTAGCTTCCTGTGGGGAGTGAAAATTGAATGAAATGTTAAAAATCAGACAGCAAAACAAATGTTGCGATTTGTTTCATGATTGTCACTTCACAACACAGATGGATCTACCTTTGCCATAGACATCGCCATGGCTTCCTGTCAGCCGCCAGTCAAAGTTAAATGTACATATAGCTTGTATGTTGCTGTGTCCTGTGCCGTGAAACAGCATTCGCTCCTCAATATCCAATGTGCGCTTGACTTTTCGCAACTGTGTTTTCTTCCTTGGGGGAGAACCAATGAATGACAACAGGACACAGAGTACTGGTCATCACTTTGTGGCTCAGTGTGGTATCAGACATGGCATCACAATCTATTTAATGTTTCAGGGAGGTGAGGATTGTCTAAATTAGGTTTAATTATTTTTGATTTACTTTAACAGAAGAGAAGCTTTTGTCTCTGGTAGGGGCTGGACAAAGTACTCAAATTAAAATCATCATCACAGCCGAGGCTCTGCTAACAAACAAGCACTTTTGGGCATTGTGCTGTCCACTTACAAAAATATAATGAGTGTCTACCTGCAGAAGAATTCCCAAAGGTCGAGGTTCTGAATCCTCTGGATGGATTTGATTGGATGATCCATGGTCCTTTCATACAGTCTGGCAACTTCTTTAAACTCATAGGTGTCTCTCCCGAGCTGGATAAGCTAAAAAAAAAAGAAAAAACACAATCACACAAAAGGTAAAGCAGTCAAAGTCATACTAACAATAGTAAGACTGTTATTTTACTGACCTGGTAGGGCTCATCAGTATTTATTCTCTCCCAATGACACGGAACAGGCAAAGCAAGATTATCACATATAAACCTGACGGAATAAGTGAAAGAGAGAGGAGAGGGTTCAGTGATTCAATTGTTACAGCAGTACAAGACTAAGTTCATTTGCTTTAATGTCAATACACCAACGTCAATAAGAAAAAGCTTGTAATGAAGACAGAAACCCTGTTCTAAAGGTATTTTTTTTTCCAGATGCAGAAATCCTCTTCCTTCATGTGTTTTTAGAGAGACCAAAGGTCAGGGTCAGCTGCAGGCCATCTCCCTGTGGAGCTGGTAGGACTTTAGATTCCTGAGGCTGACACATGCTTGAACCCTGTCATTTGATTTAAAGCATGTTCTCTTTACTCCCATCTTCAACCCGCTTGCTACAATATCCTTTCCTTGATAGATGAAGGGATCAGTTGAAGTCAACAACAAAAAAATTCTGGGTGTTTGAGCGTCAAATCTTACCTGAAGCCAGTTGCGGAGTGGAGGGAGCGTTTGATTGGCCGCTGCTTCCCTGTTGTTACATTTATCTGTCGCATCACTGGTGAGTAATTCAACAAAGATTAGAGCCGCAGGAACTCACATTCATGCACAATTTTTGCAATAGGGTTAATCCTGACTCATAATCTTTACCTACTTATCTTCACTACTTTGCCGTCATAATTCTCAGGGCTGTAATATTCGCTGTCTGATGACGAGCATTTCGTATAACTTTAACTAACTCTTTAATTAACTCATCGTACCTGAGAAGTCCAGTCTGTAGGTGTACTTGGCTGTGTAGAACTCCATGACACCTCGTTGGTTTCTGCTGTAGCACTGCTCAATCTGAGCACTAGTCACAGAGCAGGCTGCACTGGGATCAATCTGACAGGGGGGGGATTGAGAAATTTAAATTAGTCTAACAGAGAGCTGAGACAATTAGTTGATTTGTTGTTTGGTCTATCTACAGAAAGCTATTTAAGTAATTGATTCATTGTTTGAGTATTTTTTTGTGATGTTATGTGATAGTAAATTGAGTATCGTGGGGCTGTCGGTCAGACAAAATAAGTCATTTGAAGATGTGACATTAGGCTGCATTTTCACCACCAAATAACATGTCATAGACAAACAATCAAGAAGTGAATCTGCAGATTAATCAACAACATGTGTAATGTTAAATAATATCCTAGAGCACATGGTAACATCATCCCACATCACATTTATTTTGACTTCCAACAAAATAAGGACAATAAAAGCAGTGAAAGAATAACTTTTATATAACAATTAATTTATTATGCACAGATCAATTAAATTGAATAAATAATTTTTGCAGCACTGCTTTAATTTATATGCAGATTAACACTGAAATGGGATTCACAGTAAGGGTGTCATCATCTTTCGTGCCAACCAAAGATTCCACGTGAACATTTTTCATTGACTAAAACCAAAGAAGAGCTGATCTGTGACTGAATCCTGCAGACTTTTGTCTCTCAGTTGCACACAATCAGAGAGAACAAGTGCTGCATCAAAGTGTGTTGTGATGGGTAAACTGTGAACTACCTCAAACATGTGCCAAACTCCACACTCAGCCAGGTAGAACCAGCACCAGTTGGGATCAGAGGTGTCCATCTCCTCCATCTCCGTGGACTCCTCCTCTGACGACCTGATGGCTAACATGGCTCAATCTGAAAGGAAATGAGTGAGAAATAAGCCAAATGCAATACAATAAAGTCTTTTTTTTGGGGGGTGTTTGGGAGGCAAGGTGATGTTTTATTCTGGACAGAAACCTAACTTCAAGGACGTGTTGGTCTCGAGGGCTTTTGAATCCCGTAAACAAATTCTATCTTTATTTTGTTGTATAGTATGTGTTTTATCTTTATTTTGTTGTTTTTTGTTGTATAGTATGTGTTCTATCTTTATTTTGTTGTTTTTTGTTGTATAGTATGTGTATTTATTGTCTGTGTCTGTGTAGTTGTATAGTATGTGTATTTATTGTCTGTGTAGTTGTATAGTATGTGTATTTATTGTCTGTGTAGTTGTATAGTATGTGTATTTATTGTCTGTGTAGTTGTATAGTATGTGTATTTATTGTCTGTGTCTGTGTAGTTGTATAGTATGTGTATTTATTGTCTGTGTAGTTGTATAGTATGTGTATTTATTGTCTGTGTAGTTGTATAGTATGTGTATTTATTGTCTGTGTAGTTGTATAGTATGTGTATTTATTGTCTGTGTAGTTGTATAGTATGTGTATGTATTGTCTGTGTAGTTGTATAGCATGTGTATTTATTGTCTGTGTAGTTGTATAGTATGTGTATTTATTGTCTGTGTAGTTGTATAGTATGTGTATTTATTGTCTGTGTAGTTGTATAGTATGTGTATTTATTGTCTGTGTCTGTGTAGTTGAGCTGCTGCAACACTTGAATTCCCCCCATGGGGATCAATAAAGGAATATAACAAATTCAAATAATACAGGAAATTGCCTCATCAAGCTAGCTTCCATTAGCGGCTGCAGCACCTGAGTCCTCTCCAGCTCCACGGGTGTCTTCACCGGTGTCCAGCCCGTCTCTAACCCGGGTCCCTGTCCTTATGGGGACACGAGTCCTTCACGCATTATGAATCACAAAACATCACAGACTCCGAATGAGCATCGATGACTGACGCCACATAACATTCTTCGTCTTCCTGTGCGTTGTTTACTTTTACTTCCTGGTTTCCTTCGTCACGCAGAAGACGTCATTGCGTCATCGGGATGTAGCTCCTCCCCCTTTCTACGTAAAGGAGAGAGGAGGAGGTAAAGGCCCTGAGTTTGTGCTGTCAGGTACAGAGTCTGCCCAGATACCTCATAACTAAAAACACTGTTTTAATGAGGAATACATTGTGAATAGATTATTATGAAATACACATGTATAGGAATATAAAGTTTGAAAAGGATGAAATGTTATGTTTACCATGTTGATACTTTTTGCGGTTATAAGAACTAATTAGAACCACACAACAGTGGTGAAATAGTTAAAAGTAGCAGTGTGTCTGCCCAGATACCTCATAACTAAAAACACTGTTTTAATGAGGAATACATTGTGAATAGATTATTATGAAATACACTGCCTATGCATTAGGAATATAAGGTTTGAAGAAAGATGAAATGTTATGTACATTATGTTATGTTCATACTTTTTGGGGTTATAAGAACTGATTAGAACCACACAACAGTGGTGAACTAGTTATAGGTAGCAGTGAGTCCCCGAGTTTGTCCTGTCAGGTACAGAGTCTGCCCAGATACCTCATAACTAAAAACACTGTTTTCATGAGGAATACATTGTGAATAGATTATTATGAAATACACATGTATAGGAATATAAAGTTTGAAAAGGATGAAATGTTATGTTTACCATGTTCATACTTTTTGGGGTTATAAGAACTAATTAGAACAACAGTGGTGAACTAGTTAAGAGTAGCAGTGTGTCCCTGAGTTTGTCCTGTCAGGTACAGAGTCTGCCCAGATACCTCATAACTAAACACACTGTTTTCATGAGGAAAACATTGTGAATAGATTATTATGAAATAAAAGAGTACACCTAGTATACAGATACAGAGTCTGCCCAGATACTGCACAAATAAACAAACACTGTTTTAATGAGGAATACATTGTGAATAGATTATTATGAAAGCTGAGCTGTATGTACGTGTACGTGTATGTGTGTGTGTGTGTGTGTGTGTGTATCACTCAGGACACGCCCAACTTTATAATAGAGATTTTCTTCAAACTTAGTTAGTCAGTCTCGGGATTTCATTTACGGCGTCAACTGCACGCTGACGAGTGAGTTGCGTGCATTCAAAACTTTCTTAGGAATCTGGACATATTTGCAGTATTTCTTTTTGTTGCAATCATCAGAATAAGTTTGGCATGCTATTTCTTGGAAGTTGCTTGCAGTTCATGGTTTATTGGGAGTTGTATTGTGTTGCCAGTCATTTGTCGTTGACATGACCAGAGGAGCAGGCTTTAATAGACTGCTGTGTGAGCTATAAGGATGATTATGACAACTACCAATTACATAGTAAAGGCCATAACAGATGTTATGTTGCATTTCACAAAATGTGTTTATTATGTGTGTGTGCATACAATAGACGGAGAGACCATGACTGAGGAAACGGCCACAGCGAGTCCTGCAGGAGGATCGGGACCAAATGCATCGGAGCCTTCTCATGGAGGGCTTCAGCCGAGGGGGAAGTGGGCCAACAAGATGGAGTTTATTTTCTCTATGGCTGGAGAAATCATTGGCCTCGGGAATGTTTGGCGTTTCCCTTATCTGTGCTACAGAAATGGAGGAGGTGAGGGACCAGATTTTGACATAGGGGTGGGGTGGGGGGGATTATTGCTGGCTGTAAGTGTATAAAAGATGGAAGCTGAAAATGTGTGTGCACATGCATTGGAATGTCTTGATGATGTGGGAGTAGAAGAGGAAACACCAAAAGTCACCTACATCTGTCACTCAACAACGTATTCTTCATCATCTTAATGGCACACTGGATTTATTGAAAAAAAAGTTTCCCACTGTTGTCCACATTGTCAGAAAACATTTTATAATGACCGATTAAAGCTTCTGTATAGATGCCAATCTTAAAAAATATGATGTTCATGATTATTTAGGCGTGGTTTAATACATTTCTTCCAAGTAAAATTGTAAATAGTGTAATCCCACTGTAAATTATTTCATTAGTTACATAATCAACCTTTAATATGTGTTGGATTTGTGGCTTAATATGTATTTATCTGTCAGTGTGCAGCATGCCAATATTTGTGGAAAACCTGCTTTACATCACATAAAAGTGATTCTTCTAAACGGGCATGTTTATTTGCAGGTGTCTTCTTCATCCCGTACTTTGTGTTCCTCCTCTTCTGTGGCATCCCTGTGTTCTTCCTGGAGACGGCGTTGGGCCAGTACACCAGTGAGGGTGGGGTGACCGCCTGGAGGAAGATATGCCCCATGTTCGCGGGTAAAGACGAGGCTCGGACATATTTTTGTAGAATTACTCAACAATGAGTCCCTTGACAGGCAGGAAATGTATGTTTTTCATTGTGCTTTCTTCATTTTTACTGGAAAAATACATTAAGATAAATCCACTGGTGGTTGATTTTTCATACTATATGAAATGCTTCCAAAGTGAAATAACGGTCAGAATAAAAGGTAAATATGCACGTACATGTGTATCTCAGTGTTTGTGGTTCGGAACCAAATCCAAACCTTTTGTGAAAGTGTGTGACAACTAGTTTTGTCGTGCAGGGGTGGGGATTGCGTCCCAAGTGATTGTGGCCTATCTGAACATCTACTACATCGTGGTGTTGGCCTGGGCCATCTTCTACCTGTATAACTCCTTCAAAAGCCCGTTGCCCTGGTCTACATGTGACAACTCGTGGAACACTGGTGAGTAATAAATCAACGCTGGCTTATTGAAACACCTCTGGATTTGATCAGCAGTGTGGTTATTGCTTTCTTACAGTCTTGACAGAAAGAGAATTCTGCACATTTTAGCATTGTGAAGCGTGCAACATCCAACTCACCCTAATCTCTCTTTCCTCAACCTCTTAGAGTTATGTCACAGTCGCTCCAGCGTCTTTGCCAACCCCCAATTGTTTCAACCTGGCTCAAACTGGTCGTTCCTAAACAACTTCACCTCACCGGACTACGTGGATAATGCAACTTACTCGTAAGTTGCACCTTTATTGTCAAGCTGTACCTGGTGAACTATCATACTTTATAGGCAGATGCTATTAGCACCCAGGTGTCCGTAGCCAACAATGCAATTTGCATCAGACCCTGGCACACATGAGATACTCTATGTGTATATGTAATCTACTGTCGGTTATGTATATTTTTCCTATGCCTAACCAAGTTGTTGTTTCCCTAAACCCAAACTGTGATTGAAAATATTTTTAAGTAAATAACTAAATAATAAGTAAGTGTTACTCAGTATAAAAACATGCTTCTCAGAGGACCCAAGCCCCAGTCACATGGGTAAAATTCCTTAATTTGACCCAATCACCAAACTAACTATTGCTAAATTAAGAAGCATATTTAACTTTGCCGGGTGGAAATAGCTGAATAGCTGCCTTGTGACTATTCTCACCCAGGCCAAAGTACATTCTGTACAAGGCAAGCAAGAAATAGTCTTGGCTTTCATTGATGGAGCATTGGGACACGCCCATGCTTTCATGTGATCAGAACAGGAGGTTCTTACATCTCAACAATTAATCACTTCCTTGGGACAGTTTGAAGGCGAAAAGTACACACAATAAATATAAAAGAACTATAGTTCAGTAGTGGTTTAAAAAAACAAGTGGGAGGTAGAAAAATGTCATATTGAAATAATAGACATGAGGGGAGATTAACAAAAGTTAGATGGGAAGTTTGACCCATACCACTCTTATACGTTTAATATGAAGCTACAGTCGGCAGCCTGTTGGCTTAGCTTAGCATAAAGACTGTAAACAGGGAAACAGTTAGCTGGCCTCTGAAGGTCTGAAGGTAACAAAATCCCAAATCCATCAAATTTGAACAATAACTATTAAAAACAGTCAAAGTACTTCTTTAAACATAGTTCAAACATAGCATCTGAGTGATATCTAAGTGCTACTTTTTTAGAAAAATTAAAACTGAGGACTTCAAAAATCATTATTATTATTATTATTATTATTATTATTATTATTATTATTATTATTATTATTATTATTATTATTCAATTTCAAATCTCTTTACTTACTTGCATATGTTTTTTAACAAATATTTCCTGCAGGGAAGGTGCTACTTTCATGAATGGCAGGTCACCGGAAGAGGAGTTCTGGCTGTGAGAAACACACACACACTCAACATGTTATCTTTTTAAAACAAGAATACAAATCCTAATTTCATCTTCCCCAGTGTGCTTGTCTTGAACGTTCCTCAATAATAGCTTCCAGCCTGGCCTGCCTGAGGCCAAGAGGCCATCTTTACTGTTGGGGCACTTAGTGAACATGATGTTAAAGATGAAACTATTATCTCTATCATACTAAAAACTGAAGGAGTCTCTATCTGTAAATATATGTATCTACGTACTATGTCTGTTCTTGGACTTTCTCGACAATTATTCTTCCGTTCGACTTCACACAAGGTGGGTGGAAGTTTTACTGAGGGAACCGAGGAAACACAGTTCCCAGTGTAAAGTAGTTTGGATGAAGGGTTCTGGAGAAAGCTGTAAGGAGCAACATCGGAGGCCAGGCGATCGCCCCGTTTCCAAAAAAGCATGTTTTTAAAAATAAGCTCTGTTTGAGTGGACACACTAAAAGAAACATATAGCTTTCAATGCATTCATGGAGCATTAATAGCAAGCTGTTTATCTGCAGTGGGAGAAAGCTTATGAAAAGAGAAACAAAGTGTGTTTGTACTCATTGCACATCTGTACATCCATCATTCTGCGTGTTATTTGCAGAGGATGCAGTTTAATATATGTGTTTATGTGTCTGGTCTCTTCCCAACAGGCACCGTGTGTTAAGGATGTCCTCCGACCTGTCCCTGGGTAAATTAAACTGGGACCTGGCTGTGTGTCTCCTGCTTGCCTGGATTATTTGTTACTTCTGCATCTTTAAGGGAATCAAATTGACAGGAAAGGTGAGTACTACTTTTAAAATCCATATACTGCACTGTCCCAATATTAGGGTTGCATACACATGGGTTCTTTTGCTCATCTCCCTTTCTTTCTATCTACCTTCACACCTAGTATGTGATTGATATTGATGTTATAAAAAAAAAAATCAATGAGCTAGAATTAAATTCAAATATTTATGGCCACATTGTTTCAGCAATATCCATTCAATGTACGTATTTGTGTTCTGTTATTGCCACACTATATACTGTAGTAGTAATACTTGTTTCTGGCCGACGCTGCCTTTCCCGCCTGCTATTTAAATTGTATTCCCCCGCTCCAGATTCTCAGGAAACAATGCTTGCATCTGCTGGACATTATGTTGAATCTAGGGCATGCGAGTATTTAACATATGTGAACATACAAACTAAATCTTGGCCTCTCAAAGACTTCAGAGGAAACACAAGATGGATTCCCCGAAATGCTTTCACATTTTCAATTGTGCAACTTCCAACTCACCTTTATCTCAGTTTTCTCAATCTGTCAGAAATCTGTCAGAATGCTTTACCTTTTTTTGCCAACCCCCATTTGTTTTGTATATTCATTGATGCAGCGTTGCCATTTCAGACTACATTATTGAGAGTCTTAAGTCTTCTTTCGCAAAATCAACTAAGAGTAAAATCTTTTTAACTTACACAACTCTATGGGGTGTCGTAGCATCTTTCAGCTATTTGTTTTGGTTGGACGTTTTCGATTAACTCTGATAAACCCGCTGTATGCTACCTGTCCAGCACCAAACTGCAGGCAGACAACATTACGGACTAGCTGGTTAGCATTGTGGAGTCTAGAGCCAGAAATATCTCTCGTGAGTTGGCGGAGACAGAAAACGGAGCTAAAAGAGAGTGAATACTGGACTCACCAATATCATGACACAAAATGAATTCTAATGTTCCTTCATGTTCACTGGATGTGTAAAAAGGCAGCACTCGGGAAAG
This sequence comes from Anoplopoma fimbria, assembly GCF_027596085.1. Taxonomy (NCBI): domain Eukaryota; kingdom Metazoa; phylum Chordata; class Actinopteri; order Perciformes; family Anoplopomatidae; genus Anoplopoma; species Anoplopoma fimbria. The sequence goes on along the minus strand of NC_072471.1, from coordinate 5,754,009 downwards.
TTTGCCCTCATAGCTTGTATATCAAATTTATAAGGTGTTACTATGTCAGTTTTGTGTGTCAGTGTGCATGTTTCCGTTGCCCCAAAAGATCACTTAATTCAGGGTAAATGAAAAGATTATGAGTGTTTGAGTGTACATATATAAACTACCTTCTTTGTATGTATTTTGTGTTTGCAGGTCGTGTACTTCACTGCTACATTCCCCTACCTGATGCTGTTCATCCTCTTCATCCGAGGAGTGACACTCCCAGGAGCTGGGGAGGGACTGAGATATTACCTCTACCCTAACTTAAAGAAGATCCTTGAACCACGTGTGAGAACTCAAAGTCATAATCTAACTATGGTTGCTTTTGAAATACAGCATTACAAACAAGAACCACAGTTTGACAATTCTGTATTTGCTAAAGTACACATGCAGAAAGAGGCATTAGAAGTTGAACTCATCTGTCTCTTTTTTATTCTCAAACCTTCTCCCTCTGTTAGATTTACTCTGTGTTCTAACAGGGTGAATACAGAGCCCTTTTATCTCTTCCTCCTTTCTTTTTGCCTTGAATCTGGTTTCCGGTCCCAAGACAAGAAAAGCAAGTCTTAGCAAGAAAAGCAAACAAGGATCCTTTTTACAGTGAGAAGTTTGTCAAAGAAAGCTTCCCCATAGAGTATACAGTAACATCATCATACATGAGTAAAAATAGTGTCTCTCCATGAGGACTTTCTAACACATTTTTAGGGCATATTTACCATATTTAACATTTATTTTAATTTTACTTAAATTAAGTATTACTTTCTGATGGCAGATCTGTCATTCACTCAGCATAAGGATGTAGTTTCTTAACTGAAATTGGGGAAAAAAACAACAGATGGTGAGTTCTTGGTGCATGCTCTTGCACAATGACCATCTGCCAGCAACAACGGGAAAGAAAAAGGACTCTTTTTCTCACAAAATAGATCGTCACCCCTCTTCCTTTTCCTCCCCCTGCTTTATCTCAATCTCTTTCTTCCGCTTGACAGTTGAGAGCACCGCTTAAGGGGTCAAATGTAATAACCAGGGCGTTAACCCTCAGACACCCCCTCTTTGAGGAGGGGAGTCTCTTCCTCTTCTCCTGTGGGCATGTGGATGTGCGTGCATGCAAACTTTCCTGTGAGTGGTGAACTGAGTGGTCCATGTAAGAACATCTATTCATTCAGAAAATCCAAAAATGTTTTGGTTTAAACACTTCCTGGACTTAGATAGAGTTGGTTTGGGGTGCTCTTTGGATAAGGGAACAAGGAGAATCCATGAAAATACCTTCATTTTAATGGCATAGTCATTTGAGACCTTAAACAAACTCAGTTTAGTTTCAGCTTCAAGGCTTTGTGAGGGAGTCATAAAAGTCTACTCATACAGCTCTGAACCATCATGGGAATCTCAGAGTGCAATCATAGTAGGAAGCAAGAGGAAAAACTGTGCGAATGTTATTTGGCGTAATGTGGAAAGCAGGTGGAAGCAGCTATGTTTCAGAAAGTTATGCAATCCCACATGCTCTTAAAAACAGATCTGAAAACAGTTCTGTTTCTAATACGTCTTGCTTCAGCATACTTATGTGTCGAGGAAATCGTAAACAAGTTCTGGCCTGCATCTGGGGACTGTTTATGCTGTGTGTCCTTTTGTTCATGTGCGTGTGAATGTGTATTCAGAACAGCCAAATAAAACGCGTCACTGACTGAGGATTACTTGTCTGTGCCGAGGCTGGGAATAAGTTCCATGGGGCCAGAGTAAGGGCCTGTACATTTCGTTGGCGCTCTGTCTTTTACTAGGAGAAACTCACAGTGCTGTTGTGCCTCTAACGTTAACCAGATGCTGTCAGAACGAGGGCCCGCAGATAGACTTTCATGTCAACATTCCTGCCCACATCCACAAACTTGAATGAACACAAAAACACATGTGGTGCACACACACTCGTAGTTGTGAATGCAGTGACAGAAACAATAAAAATGTTTGCATATAAAGCACATTTCAACACACCATCACGGAAATTGCAGCATGTTTAATGCTGGCTTGAATTGTTTTGTTGTTGTACAATTCTAGTTATTTGTTTTGAGCTGGCAAGTTGATGGAAAGCATATATCTGGGTTATTTTAACAATGTCAACATTCAAGGTCCCTCTCTAATGTTTCTAAAGTCATTCTCTTCCCCACTCTAGGTATGGCATGATGCAGGGACTCAGGTGTTCTTCTCCTTCGCCGTGTGTCAGGGAGTATTAACCGCTCTGGGGAGCTACAACAAATACAACAATAACTGCTACAGGTCAGTGTCATCACACACAGCGCACGGTCACATTTACAGTTTTACATTCATGTGCTCCCTGACAATGCAGGCTTGTGTTCTTGGTATGTTGTAGGGATTGCGTGGCGCTATGTTGCCTGAACAGTGCCACCAGTATCTTTGCTGGTTTTGTTGTGTTCTCAGTGCTGGGATTCATGGCTCAAGACATGGGGGTATCCATGGAAGATGTTGTGTCTAGCGGTGAGTTCTTTCCTCCCTTTCCAGCATCTGCATCATTCATTTGACTGCTTGCTATGATAGTTATGATTTATTGTATTTATTTCCCATGCATTGTTGGGCTGCAATTAATACATAGAAGCTAGAAACAACAATTGTTTGAGATTTCTGCTTAGAAAATGATTGACATTATTCAATCACATTTTCTAACAATCGATTAATACATTCATTGTTACAGCTGTAATACGTTGTGGCTCTGCAGGTATTCTGGCAGTGGCAACAAACAACCAACAATGTCCACAAGATGGCATCTTAAGCTAACACACAGTTGATAGATTTGAACTAGAATGTCTTTATTGTGGTTGCATTCCCAAGGTTAGAGAATACTGATGTCCACCTTCTTTTTAATCCTGTTTTGGAGAGCACTGGGCAAGACAAGTTATTAAACTGAAGTAATTAATAGTTATGTTGAAGTAATGATTCCCAACATGGGGATCTGGACCCCTCAAAGGGTCACAAGATCATTGAAGGGATAAGAACAAATATCTCTCTTCCATGAAATTATATATATATATATAAATATATACTCTTTTACTGGTCATTATTTGGCTTAAAGGGACAGCGTGGAGGATTTCGGGGGAGCAATTGGCAGGGATGAAATATAATATTCATAACTATATTTTATTATTTTATTAGTGTATAATGAGCTGAAACAAAGCATTGTGTTGAATGAAGCATTCATGTCCCTTCTACAGGTCCTGGTCTGGTCTTTTTGGCATATCCAAGGGCTCTGTCGTTGCTGCCGGGTTCATCCTTCTGGGCTGTGCTCTTCTTCGTCATGATCCTCTTCCTGGGCCTGGACAGTCAGGTACTGTATATACTGCAGTGTTACAGCAGCATATTGTATCCACACAAAGCTAATCTGTTTTTGTCCCCATAGTTTGTGTGTGTGGAGAGCATGGCCACGGCCCTCACTGACCTGTTCCCACATCACCTGAGGAGGCCTGGCCGCAGAGAGCTGCTGGTCCTGGTCATAGCTGTTGTCTGTTTCCTATTAGGGCTGCCGCTCATCACTGAGGTAAGCAGCAGAGATACTTGTGATCATTTTTGTTGTTGTTTAATCCTATAATTCATGAACAAATACCTTTTAAATTAGCAGCTATATTTTCTGTTTAGTGCTTATTGGCAAATATTTGCATGCTATCTTTCTAGACTAAGACAATAAACATGGGAAACATACCTGCTAAACATTACTGAAACATTTGGCTCAACTGCTAGTATGGCTGTAAACTATAAATCATGTTAATTAACAAACTAACTCAAAAAAAGCACAACCTTGCAATTCTTTTTTATTATCAATCTATTCAAAAAGTGCACTACACTTAATATACTTTGTACACCAGTAATTAAATTGTTAAATTTCATGTTGTTTTCCAAATATGGGAACGCCGTGCTCTGCTAACGGGTTTACTGATGCACAAGAAATGGCT